>NC_133661.1:137581018-137881018 GCF_037893015.1 Macrotis lagotis | reverse complement strand
CCTTTATAAGAACCTCTAGCAGTGAAAATTGTTTCCCAGCTCTCTGTTTTCCTCCTAATTTTAGCAGCATTGATTTTATTATTGCAAAACTCTTTTTAATTTAATATAGTCAAAATCATCTATTTTGCAATTTCTAAAGTACTCTATTTGTTGATTGGTCATAAATTTCTCTCCTTAGATCTGACAGAGTATTTCTTGATCTATTAATATATCTGTGATGTTGCACTTTATGTCTAAATCCTATATTCATTTTGACTTTATTTTGGTAAAGGGCGTGAGATATGGGTCTATGCCTAAATTTTGTCATACTATTTGTTTTCCTGTCAATTTTTTCAAATAGTGAGTACTTATTCCAGAAATTAATGTCTTTGAGTTTGTCAGACAATAGATTATTGCAGTCATTTACTACTGTTTCTTTTGGTTCCATCCTAATCCATAGATGTATTATTATATTTCTTAATCTCTAGCAGGCAGTTTTGATGACCACCCTCCCCACCAACTATTCTGGAATCCTGATTGATGGTAGCTGAATGGTTAAAAAATATGAGAACAATATTGAATGGAAGGGGACTTGGGAAAAAGAAAAATACTTTTTTTTTTAAATACCCTGGCCTAGTTCAATGTAAACTGTGAAATTACATTTGTTTTAAATTTTGCGAATACTATCATTTTATGGGAAATGATATGCAATTATTGCAGGGAAAAATTGAGTGAATGCCACATACAATTCATATTAATAGTAAAAAAAATTCTTCACATATTTGTTTAGGAGAAAAGATCTTTTAACTTAAGGAAATGAGTATAAATATATTTCAAATAACATAAATTGTTTTAGTTTTTTGATTTGATAACATGTTTATCAATAGGTTAAATTGATATAACAACTTTCTGAAAGTAAATTAACTGAATTTAAAAAAAATTTTTAAAAGGAATTTGTATGATAAAATTATTAAATTATTAAGAATTATATATACTCTTTTTTTTGGCCCATTCTCAATCAGGATGAAGACCATTCCTAAGCAACCAGACTGGACATTCCAGAAAATGTTGGCATTTCTCTGAAGGGTCAGACAGTTATTATGAAGGGACCCAGAGGAATCCTCCACAGGGATTTCAACCATATCAATGTGGAGCTGTCTCCTTTGAAAGAAGTAAAAAAGACTCCAGGTGGACAAGTGGTGGGAAAATTGAAAAGAGCTTGCAACTGTACACACAATCTGTAGTCATGTGCAGAACATGTGCATTACTCTGGGTTTTCATTACAAGATGAGGTCTGTGTATCCTCACTTCCCCATCAGTGTTGTCATTCAAGAGAATGGCTCACTTACTGCAATCCGAAATTTCTTGGGTGAAAAATATATCCAAAGAGTGTGTATGAGACCAAGGGTTACTTGTGCGGTTTCTCAAGCCCAAAAAGATGAGCTGATTCTTGAAGAAAATGATCTTGAACTTATATCAAACTCAGCTGCCTGATCCAATAGGCCACTATAGTCATAAACAAGGATATTAGAAAGTTTTTGGATGGTATCTATGTTTCTTAGAAAGGCATAGTGCAACAAACTGATGAATAAGTTGGAAAAGATGCCAAAGGTCATGTCCTGAGGAATCAACACTTATTCAGATGTCAAAATTAAAAATATTTTTTGTCAAAAAAGAAGAATTATATATGAGAAATTAAGTTGAGTAGGGAAATTAAAAATGATCTGAAGTTTAACATTGCCTTTCATCACATTTATCTATATTACAAAAAAAGAAATGAAGGTTCATAGTATTTTATCTTCTTGTCCTCAATTTTGTTAGTCTGTGCTTTGACAAGCATTTCAACTATAAAGTAATAAATACCAATAGTCATATGTATTATGTGTGGGATGTTTTTTAGTCACTTTGTTGTTCCAATCCTGTCAGCTAGACAATAGCACAGTTTCCAATAGTGACATAGCAAGCCAACAAGGGGGGTCTCATTCCAAAACAACTTCAGAACCCTGGGAACAGTGGAACAAAGACAGGACTGGGTTGGGAACAAATCACTGTAAAGGCAGAGTCTGGACATAAAGGAGGAAACAAACTTTTGCATAGTCAATGTCTAGGCTACATAGACAACACCTTGTTCAACAATAAGCCAGAAATCAGACTCCAGTCCCTGCACAAAAGGCTCAGATCTATTCACCCTATGCCCCAGGAGCAGGGCTCAAAAATAAAAATGAAAAAAAAAACTAAAAGAGTGCTAACCATAGAAAACTATGCAGACAGAGATGCCATCTCAGAAGAAAGCAGTGACAAGTTACCTACATGGGAAGTCTCAAAGGAATCTATGAATTGGATTCAAATCCAAAACTTCATAGAAGAGCTTGAAAACAGTTTAAAAACCAAAGAAGAGAATAAGAAGAAAAATGCAAAAAAATTAGAGCCAGTAAAGAAAATTATGAAAAATAGATCAAAGAAATTAACTCCTTTAAAAGGAAAAATAACCAAGTAGAACTAGGATGCAACTCTTCAAAAAATAAAGTCAACTAACTTGAAAAGGAATTAAAACTCATTTAAAACTCAAATCAATCAACTGAAAAGGGAATACAACTCATCACAAAATAAAATTAATAAACTTGAAAAGGAAACAAACATCTAACTGAAGAAATAAAACCCTTAGAAATTAGAATTGGACAAATGAAAACTGATGAATCTATGAAACACCAAGATTACATTAAAATCAAAAGGCTGGGGGCGGCTAGGTGGCATAGTGGATAAAGCACTGAACTTGGAGTCAGGAGTACCTGGGTTCCAATCTGATCTCAGGCACTTAATAATTACCTAGCTGTGTGGCCTTGGGTAAGCCACTTAACCCCATTGCCTTGCAAAAAAAAACCCTAAAAAAAATCAAAAGGCTGAAAAAAGTTGAAGGAAACGTAAAGTAATGTAACAGTAAGGGTTATGGACTGCATAGATTTTTATGTTTGTCAGCTTGGATCTGTCCCCACACAGAGCTGCTTTCTCTTTTAGAAGTCTTTAAATGAGAATTTAATTATTAATATACTTATAATCCAATATTATAACATAAGATTAATATATTTAAAACCTAAAAGAGATATAATTACATATATGCATATATCTAAAGAAAAATTCAGCATCATTAAAGAAAAGGAAAGATAAGAGAGAAAAAAAAGTTACTCAACCAAGGAGGCCCCAACACCTAAAATCTGGCTGGCTGAGGATGTTTAGTCACAATGCAACCTCCAGGGTCTTAATTGGGAAAATCCCTTCTCAGAGTATCATCTCTGAAGGGGGTGACTTCCAAAGCCCATTTTCCCTAGTAAGACCTTTATAGTGTTTTCAGAAAAGTGGCACATGTTCAATGGTTACAAGATTGAACTCACTGATCCACAAATTTTGGTGAAAACACTCTCAGATACTGAGTACAATCACTTTCTCCCAGCCAAGTCCCCATATGTGGACCCCAAAATGTTCCCCAGCACTCCCTGAACCAGAACATGTCTTGATCAATCATGCTTTGTTCAGTGTGGTCAGGAAATTCCTCCTCTTTGGACCATTATGGCTGATAGGGAAGATCTCAATTATCCCAGGAAGATCTCAATTATCCCTTCACCCTTCAAGTACCTTTTAGGCAAAACAAACAACCTGGAAAATAGATTTAGGAGAGATAATTTATGAATTATTAGTCTGTCAGAAAGTTTAGATTTAAAAAAAGGCCTGGAAAATATCTTTTGAGAAATTATTAGAGAAAGAATGCACAGAACATCTCCTGAAAGAGACCCCATGATAAAAACTCCAAGAACTATCATAACCAAATTCCAGAATTCCCAAATAAAGGAGAAAATACTACTAGCAGTCAAAAAGAAGAAATTTAAATACAATGGGACCATTATCAGAATTACACAGAACTTTTAAGCTTTAATATAAAAGCATCAGAAGCCCTGGAATATGATATTTCAGAAAGCAAATCTTGGATTACAACCAAGAATTTATTGCCCTGTAAAATTCAGAATATTTTATCAAGGGAAAAGATGGATTTTCATTGAAATGCAAAATTACAAAATTTCCTGATAAAAAGAAAAGCTTTGAACAGAGAATTCATCTTCCAAGATAAGATTCAAGAGATGCATAAAAGATAAATGGAAAGGGGGAGAAAACAAATCTTAGTCAACAACCTTAAATCCTATACAACCCTACAAAAGAAGATAACAAACACTTGTAACTCTTGAAAATTGTATTTCTCTTAAGATAGTTAAGTGTTAGATATAGTTGAAGCAATTGTACTTAGAGGATATGGGTATAATTGATTCTTGTCCTTCATTATTGAGGAAGATCAAAATGATATCACTATGTTTGAGACAAATTACAATGCATCCGACTATGAATGAGCAGAGTAATATGAGATCAGAATATTTATCAGATCATGCACAAATGATCTAGGTGAAAAGTTGGAGTGTTTACTCTAAATGTATGGGTATCACATTTCCTTTGAGTTTCTTTAATTCTGCCTTGCTAATGGTGCTCAGAACTTTCTCTGATGAGTATATCCTATGCTGGATCTCCCTGTGCCAGTGTCTCCCATACCTTACAGTCAGTTGTAAAATTCTTAAGAGAGATCTTCAGAGGGGTGGCTAGGTGGCACAGTGGCCCTGGAGTCAGGAGTACCCGAGTTCAAATCCGGCCTCAGACCCTTAAGAATTACCTAGCTGTGTGGCCTTGGGCAAGCCACTTAACCCCATTGCCCCAAAAACTTAAAAAAAAAAAGAATTAATTAATTAATTAATTAATAAGTGAGATCCTCAGGATATCCCAGCACTTGAGTAGTTCGAATCTCTATACATAACTAAATCAAAAGTGTATTAACTTTACTAGATATCTAGAGATTTGTAATATAATAGAGGCAGAAGACAGGATTGTACTTAGAAGGGTTGGACACAAAAAGATTATGAAGGGATTTTATCTTAATCTATACTTTGGTTAATAAGGGTTTAAGTACTTTGGTAGTGAAGGACTGCATGGCTTTGGTTGCAGTCCTAAAGAGATGGAGAGAGCATATATTTAGAGGGACTGGACATGAAAATATCATGAAAAGATTATGCTTGGCCTGACACTTTGGTGACAACTGGAGGGAGTATGTGTTGGGGGAGTGGTATTAATCATTTATTAAATTATTTGGATTTGCATGCTGATTTGGCTCATGAAGATCATGTGTCTATGGAGGCTACTTGAAAAAGGGGTCAAGTTAAAAAATGATTACAATTTGATCTGATTCCTTACTCTTGAGAAGTATATTTCTAATGAGATGTAGCGGGAAGGGTACTTATTGACTATGAAGCAATGTTGCTTGTCAATCAATCAAGTAATAAATCAATCGAGTAACCAATCAAATTATTAGAATAGTGTTTCTATAAAGTTAGATAAGAGGAGTATATTTTGACTAAGAGGATAAAATAACAATAAATACATAAAAAGAAGGACTATATTAGAAGAAGACTAGGTATTAGTGGATAAATAACACCAGGTGAAGAGGTACAAAGACCTATTATAGTAGAGGATAAGAAGGGAGCCTATGAACCCTGAACAAATCCTATACAATTGATTTGACCCAGAGAGGGAATAATATTCATTCCCAATTAGGTATAAAAGTCTATCCTATCCCTCAGGGAAATAGGGAAAGGGAAAGAAAAGGGAAGAAGACACTGAGAAAAGGGAAGGTGAAGGTATATGTGAAAATAAACTTAAAGTTAAAATTTAATTGAAAAGTTAAAGGGGAAAGGGAGCAAAACATTAGTGAGGAGGAATGAGAGGAAAGGAAAGAGAAAAGTATAAATGGAGAAAGATGGCATGGAGGGAAATACAAAATTAGTAATCTTAACTGTAAATGTGAATGGGATGAACTCTCCCATAAAAGTAAAATGGAGAATAGAATGGGTTAATAACCAAAATCCTACAACATGTTATTTACAAGAAACTCATTTGTAGCAAAAAGATAGAAATAGTCTGGAGCAAAATATATTATGCTTCAGTGGAAATAAAAATTCAGGGGTAGCAATCTTGATCTCAGACAAAGCCAAAGCAAAAATAAATCTTATTTAATGGGATAAGGAAGGAATATGCATTTTCTTAAAAGGCCATGAACTTTTATCATTATTAAACATATATGCATTTAGTAGTATAGCATCCAAATCCTTGGAAGAAAAATTGAATGAATTACAAAGAGATAAAGACAGCAAAACTATAATAGTAGGAGACCTCAACCTTCCTCTCTCAAAATAGAAAAACCTAACCACAAAATGAATAAGAAGGAAATGAAGAAGGTGAATAAAATCTTAGGAAACTAAGTTATGATAGACCTCTGGAGATATTTGAATGGGGATAGAAAAGAATATATGTTTTTTACTCTGCAGCACATGGAACCTATACCAAAGTTACCATGTACTAGAGCATAAAAATTACAAGCAAATGCAGAAAGACAGAAATAATAAATACACACTTTTCAGATCATGATAGAATAACAATTACTTGTAATAAAGGGTGATAGAAAGATAAACCAAAAATTATTTGGAAAACCATTAACAATTATAAAGAATGAGTGGATCAAGCACAAAATCATAGAAATAATCATTTCATTCAAGAAAATGACAACAATGAGACATCATATCAATATTTATGGGATGCAGCCAAAGTAGAGGGTAAAAATTTCCTTTATAAAGGAAATTTTATATATCTCAATGCTTATATGAGCAAAACAGAAAAAGAGGAAATAAATGAATTGAGTATGCAATTTAATAAAGCCAGAAAAAAGAACAAATTAAAGACCCCCCCCATGAAATACCAAATTAGAAATTCTGAAAACAAAGGAGAAATTAATAAAATTGAAAGGAAATAATTGAGCTAATGAATCAAACTAAGAGTGGGTTTTGTGAAAAACATAAATAAAATAGATAAAAATTGGATTAATCTTATCTAAAAAGAAATAATGAGGAGGAAATTAAAAAGATAATTCTGAGCTATTTTGTTAATAAATTTGATAATATAAAAGAAATGGATAAATATTTACAAAAATACAAAATACTCAAATTAACAGACAAGAAAGCAAAATATTTATTTTTTATTCAATTTATTTATTTCGAATTTTACAATTTCCCACTGAATCTTGTTTTCTTCCACCCATCCCCTACAGAAGGCAGTCTGTTAGACTTTACATTATTTCCATGGTATACATTGATCCAGGTTGAATGTGATGAGAGAGAAATCATATCCTTAATGGAAAAAAATAAAGTCTAAGAGATAGCAAAATTACATAATAAGAAAACTTTTTTAAAATTTAAGGTAATAGTCTTTGTTCTTTGTTGAAACTCCACAATTCCACAATTCTTTCTCTGGAAACAGATCTCCATAGAAGACACCCCCAAATTGTGCCTGATTGTTGCACTGATGGAATGAACAAGTCTATCAAGGTTGATGATCACCCCCATGTTGATGTTAGGGTGTACAATGTTCTTCTGGTTCTGCTCATCTTACTCAGCATCAGTTCATGCAAATCCCTCCAGGCTTCCCTGAATTTCCATCCCTCCTGATTTCTAATAGTGTTCCATAATGTATATATACCACAATTTGTTCAGCCATTCCCCAATTGATGGACATTCACTCAATTTCCAGTTCTTTGCTACCACAAATAGAGATGTTATGAATATTTTTGTACAAGTGATGTGTTTTTACATTTTTTCATGGTCTCTTTAGGGTACAGACCCAGTAGTGGTATTCCTGGATAACAGGGTATACATATTTTTATTGACCTTTGGGCATAATTCCAAATTGCTCTCCAGAAAGGTTGGCTGAGTTCACAGCTCCATAAACAGTGTATTAGTGTCACAGATTTCCCACATCCCTTCCAACAGCGATCATTTTCCTGAGAAAGCAAAATATTTAAATAACCCCATTTCAGAAAAATATGTTGAAGAAGCCATCAATAAACTCTCTAAGAAAAGGTTTTCAAATTCAAATGAATTTAAAAGTGAATTTGCCAAAAATTTAAGGAAAAATTAATTCCTATTCTACATAAATATTTTAAAAATAGGAGTTCTACTAAATTTGTTTCATGACAACATTCCTAAACCCAAAAAAGTCAAATGGACAAAGAATATTATCGACCAACCTCCCTAATGAACATTGAGGTGACAATCTTAAATAACATTTTAGCCAAGAGATTACAGTTGAATTTGTACCAGTTAGGCATGGACAGTTTAGTTTTAGGAAAAGACAACATAATTCAACATATTAATAACAAAACCAAAAGAAATCATATGATTATCTCAATAAATTCTGACAAACTTCAACATTCTTTCCTGCTAAAAACAATAGAGATTATAGAAATAAATGGACTTTTCCTTAAAATAATAAGCAGAATCTACCTAAAACTATCACTAAATATTATGTGAAAAACTAGGTACATTTCCAATAAGATCCAGGGTGAAACACAAATACCCATTGTTGCCATTACTATGTAATATAATATTATAAATGTTAGCATTAGCAATAAGAGAAAAAGAAATTGAAAGAACTAGAATCAACAAGGAGTAACAAAGCTTTCATTCTTTGCAGCTGAAATAATGGACTACTTACTTAGAAAATCCTAGAAAATTATGTAAAAAACTTCTTGAAACAAGTAACAAATTTAGCAAAGTAGCAGGATATATAATATACTCACATAAATCATTACCATTTCTGTATAAAAACAAGAAAGTCCAAGGGCATGAGATAAAAAGAGAAATTCCATTTGAAGTAATTTCAGACAACATTGAATACATGGAAATCTATCTTCTAAGATAAATCCAGAATCTGTATGAACACAATTACAAAGCACTTTTCCACACAAATAAAGTCAGATCTAAACAACTGGAAAATCATCAACTGCTCATGAGTTGATCTAACTCAGGGATAGATCTAGATAATGTAAAATAATTGACAATTCTATCCACATTAAATTGCTTATTTGGTGCCATATGAATTGAACCAGCAAATACATCATAGCAACACAAGTCAAGTTATCAAGGGAACTGGTGAAAAAGAAAGGTGACCTAGCTCTACCACATCTAAAGCTATTCTATATAGGGGTAGCCATCCAAAATAGAGTAATAGTTAACTGGATTAGGGTAGGTATGAAAGAACCAGTAGTAAATGACTATAGTCATTTTAAAAATTGTTGGGAAAACTGGAAGATAGTATGACAAAAACTTGACAAAGATCCACATCACACATCCTATACCAAAATAAGACCAAAATGGCTACAAGATTTAGATTAGATTAGAGCAATGAAAATTAAACTACTATGAGATACCAACTCACAGCTATCAGATTAGCTAAATTGACTAAAAGGGGAAATGATTAATGTTGGAGAGAATCTGTGAGCATGGGGACGTTAATACAGAGTTGGGAACTAATCTAATCATTCTGGAAAGCAATACAGAACTATGCCCAAAGAGCAAAAGAGCTGATCATACACATTGACCTAGCCTATATCCAGAAGAGATCATAAAAAATGGGAAAAGTCCCACATATTCCAAAACATTCATGTCAGCTCTTTTTTCTAGTGGCAAAGAACTGGCAATTGAGGGGGTGCCCATCAATGGGAAATGACTGAACAAGTTATGGTCTATGAATGCTATGGAGTCTTATCGTTCTATAAGAACCCATGAATGGTTGGATTCTAGAGAAGCACGGAAAGAATTACAGGAACTGATGTTGCGCAGGAGCAAAACCAAGAAACTATTGCACACATTAACAACACTGTGAGTTGATCAACCTTGATGGATTCAGCTTTGCTCAGCAATTCAGTGAGCTAGAACAACCCTGGGAGACCTGTTATGGACAGTGCCATTCATATCTAGATGATTTAAAGAAAAGAAAAGAAAACAAGCAAACAAAAGAAAAAAGTATGTAATCTGAATGAACACTATTCAATATTTCTCTTATGTTTTTTCTTCCTATTTCATGGTTGTGGTTCTTTTCCTTTTGTCCAAATTCCTCATGCAAAAATGACTAATATGCAAACATGGTAAACACAAATCTATTTGTATAATGTTCACTAGACTATTTGCCATTGAGGGGAAGAAGGTGGGAAAGGTGGAAGGAAGAAAACTGTATAAGATAAATATGCATGTAGATGAATACTGGAAAAATTTCATATGATGTAATTGGAAAAATAAAATAAAATATCAATTAGGGTGGAAAATAATATAATCATGTCACTACATTCATACACTACAATTAATCATTTTGTTTTTTTCACAATCATATAGACTCCTATTCTCAGTATTTTTCTACTTAAGTTTTTCTTTGTCATTCTTGATCAATGTAATTTTACTAGTAATGAATTCACCAGACAGCATGTGTTTATAGGATGTTAAAACTTTTAAAATATAAATATAAGTTGGTGTCCAGAATGTTTTAACTAATTTATAGATTAACCCATGCTCAATAATGCAATCATAGATCCTCCCTCTACCAAAATAATGTCTTAAACTTTGATCATTCTTGCTAACCTAATGAATATGAAGTAACTCTTCAAAATTGTTTAAATTTGCATTTTTCTTTGTTTTGGAATTATTCACTGAGTCCATGCATAATGTCCATGTATAGAACATCTGGTAGATAATCTCCATATGGACTTTGGAACATGCTCAGACATTGTGTAACTGATTTCAGTTGAATAATCTTAAAGTTAGGGGAATACCCATTGTGCTTACAATGGAATCAGAACTGGTCTGTATTCAAAAATGTATAAATCAATCTAGGCCTGACCTTTTTTATTCAAACTTCTCTCCTTCCTTGAAGCATTCTGACAAATGAAGAAATAAAATGCTCTAAGAGGAGAGGCCTTTAGATTTCCTCATCTGTGTCTAATTCATGGATTAGGTATATATAGTGTTTTCATTTTTTTAGTCTATTTGTCTATCTGTCTGTCTGTTTGTCTATCTATCAACTTATCTAATGCTAAGTGGAAAATATATTGATCAAATTTTATGATTTTTGAGAGGTCAAGATAGCTGTTTAACCAGATTCTTGCAAGAGAGTCAATATCAAATTGGGTGGCCAAGAAGTCTGGCATGAAGACCATGAGGTGAGGAATGGTCTTGGGATCATAATTCTGAGAAGAGGAATTTATCTAGCAATGATGCCACATCTGGATATGAACTTGGGTAGAAGCAATGCTATAGGCAGAACCAATATGGCATAGAGAAGCAAAAATTTTCCCCCTGAGAACTTCTGATGTTCCCTCAGAAATAATGTTAAATAAACAGATTGTGGAGTTCACAAAAGTACGTAGTAGAGCAATTTTCCAGCTTAAGATACCTTGTAAGGACTTTAGGAAAGGTTCGTCTCATTTGGGTTCAATAGGATTACAATCCAATGCAGTCAAGGAAGAACAGTAGGAAGCTCTGAGTTGCAGTGCAGATCAGTAACTGAGACCCTTGGATACTGGCTTGGCAAAACAGTTATATAGTAAGTCAACAATCAGGGCCCCAATCCTAGTATGAATGGTATATTGTGAGCTCCAGAATACTTAACACAGTGGGTGTAACGTGGTTGATCAATCTCAGCTCAGGGAGCAAGCTGCTAGAACCTAAGGCCCCAATTTAGAAAGTCAGTGATTAGACCATACAGGAAAATTGAGACTCCCTGTGGCCCAGAGTAGAGCTCAAATATAAAACAAAGAAACAAACAAAAAAATTAAGTAGCAAAAAAAAGCCCTGTCCTTAGAAAGATAATATGTTGAGAGGGAAGATCAAAACACCTTGTCAGAAGAGGAAAGCAGTGGCAAAATGTATACCTGTGTAGCCTTAAAGGGGATTATGAATTGGTCTAAAGTCCAAACAGTTCTATTGGAAGTGTTCAGAAAGGATTTTAAAAATAGAGGTAGAAGAAAAATGGGAAAAGACATGATAAGTATGCAAGAGAATAATGAATTTCTTAAAAGTAGAATTGGCAAAATGAAAAAGGAAATACAAAATACAAAAACTAATTGAATAAATGAATCACTTTAAAATTAGAACTGAAGGGGCGGTTAGGTGGCACAGTGGATAGAGCACCAGCCTTGGAGTCAGGAGTACCTGGGTTCAAATCCCACCTCAGACACTTAATAATTACCTAGCCATGTTACCTTGGGCAAGCCATTTAACCCCATCGCCTTGGAAAAAAATAAAATAAAATTAGAACTGGGCTAGTATAAGCTAAAGATTCTATGATACATCAAGAATACATCAAACAAAAATAAGAAATGAAAAAAAATCGAAGAAAATTTAAAATACATCACTGGAAAAACAAGAGACCTGGAAAATAGACCTAAGTAGAGATAATTTATATATTATTGAATGATCTGAAAGGCATGATCAAAAAAGAGCCAGGACAACATCTTATAAAAATCATCAAGGAAAAACTTCCCCGATATCCTAGAAACAAAGGGTAAAATAGTCATTGAAGACTTACAGGCTCTGATCGTAAAAAAGGGCAAAGAAATTTTATGTATAAAATATTTTAGCAGCTCTTTTTCTGGTTTCATTGAATTGGAAATTGAAGTGATGCCCATCAATTGGCAATATGGTATATAAATGTAATGGAATACTATTTATCTATAAGAAATCATGAGCAGATGGATTTCAGAAAAACCTGGAAAGATTTATATAAACTGATGCTGAATGAAGCAAGCAGAACTTGAACATAATAAATACTAACAGCAACTTAATGTGATGATCAGCTATAATAGACTTAGTTCACAGCATTACAATGATCAGACAATTCTAATATACTTGTGATGGAAATTGCTATTTAAATAATAGAGAAGAACCCATGCAATTTGAATGCATCCTGAAGCTTGATACTTTCACTTTTAAATTTTTTTTGCTTTTTTTCTTTCTCATGGTTTTCCCTTTTGTTCTGGTACTTCTTTTATAGCATGACTAATATGGAAATATATATATATATATATATATTATGCATTTATAATTTACATTAGATTTCTTATTGTTTTAGGGAGAGCTAAGGGAAGAAAGGGAGGGGGAAAGAAACTCAAAATCTTACACAAAATGAATGTTGAATACTATATGTATAAATGGGAAAAAAAAAGACACAATGTTATAGAGAAAATGTATTGTTTCAGTTCACTGACCTGTGAGACAGATTTGGCAAAAAGAACCAAACATTTGGGCAAAATGTTTGTACACCTGTTCATCTTATATCTTCATTGTAAATATTGCTTTGTAAAAATATTATTTAGGTAAAGCTAATTGGGATTAACTGATCGATAATAATATATGGGATTGTGCTGTGAAGCACATTGCAAAAGACACTTAAGCCAATAGTATTATAGAAATCCACTGTATCTCCTCAGGGTTAAGCTTAACTCATTCAGAGAGTATGAGGCCCCCAGAACTGATAAATAGTAATGATTTCATAAAGTTATTGAGTTTTTAGTTTTCTTATTTCATTTTTCTGTAAAATTTTATTTTGATCAATTTTTTATATAGTTGTACTAAAATCTTATGAGAGTGTACATAAAGCTTTGGTTAGAGATATTTGCTTAGACATTTTGTCTTTTAAGATCTTCTTTACTTCATCGAGCTATATTAAATTTGTCCACAAAATTATTTAAATCATTGAAAGGTTCATTTTATCTTTAATAACGTCTGTCTATTTGGTTAAATATTCTCTATCTTTCTATAATTGTACAAAGTAAGTATTTCCCTTCTTTGTTTTTTAAATGTATTTAAATGTATTAAACTCATTGTTTTATTTAAATGATGTATCCTTAAATGTATTTAAATGTATTAAACTTATTGTTTTATTTAAATGATGTATTTTTAAATGTATTTAAATGTATTCAACTAATTTTTTAAATGATGTGACTTGATATTGTTTTTATTTTGTACTTTAAAAATTTCTCCAATTATGAATTGCAGTACATTCTATTAAATAAGGACCTAAACTTATTTTATGTCCACCAGCTTTCCAGTTTCTATTTTCTATTGGTAATGAATATTTACATGACCAATCGATATTATTGGGCTTATTGAACACTAGGCTGCTGTTTTCAAATGGTCTTTGGTTTTTGGCAGTCAGAACAAAGGAGTCTTGATTCTTAATATTCTATCATCTAAATTACCTTGAGATTCTTTATTTTACCTTCCTCAAGACAGTTTTTGATTTGCAAGGTATATGAAGCCATTCTCTACTTCTCTGCTTTGGAAGTGGATCAATAAATTAAATTATCTAGTTTCATCAAATTATTTAGTTATCACTTGAGAATATACAATGGTTATCTGTCTATTTAAATATCTGTGCTATATATATATATATATATATGTACATATATATATATATATATATATATATATATATTGACTCAATCTGGTGGATCTTTGTAGATATATGGATCTTTGTAGAATTTCTATATCCCTTTATTTTCTGCCATGAATGTGCTAGTGCTTAAATTACAACTATCTTTCTTATCATTTTTTATTATATTAATCATGAGAATGAAAATTCAAATATCCTGTGAAGTGATATTATTCTTGAATCTTGGTAAATGATGAAGCTACCTCCTTTGACTCCTTTATTTATCTACTCAATGAGAAACTGCTCTACATCCTTTCTAAGGTTCACAACTCTATTTTGCCTTTTGGCTTCATTTGTAGTAGAAATTAATCATATAGTTTAGTTCCTTTAGTAGGAATGAAATTTAATTGGTAATTACATAAGATTTCCCATTTAGTGAACTACATTCTCATGCATATGTATATATACCTATACCTATATATATATATATATATATATATATATATATATATATATATTATGGTTATTATATTATAATTATCACTGCAGAATCAGAAGGGGACCAAGTCAGTATGTATTTTTTCTTGGATTCATTGGATGACATGACCAAAGAATGCATTGCCTATGTTCAATTTTTAAAACTTGTTTTCTTTTTTTTCTTTTTTTTCTCATGCTTTTTTTCTCTATAATTCTAATTCTTCTTTTACCATGTAACAAATATGGAAATATGTTAAACATGATTGTTGTTAAACTTGATTGTACATGTATAGCCTAAATCATATTACTTCCTGCTATGGGGAGAGTGGAAGGAAGGAGGAAATTATAGAAAAATATGGAACTCAAAAACTTACAAAAATATGCTGAAAACTATTTCTGCATGTAACTTAGAAAAACTTATATAAAATAACATAAGAGCAGCAGCAGAAGAATGCATTGCCACTCTCAAATATATGGGTAATGAGTCTCTCTATTTTCTATGAGATTTTTCCACATTCACTATACAGCAGTTCATTTAAAAATTTTTTTTCCAACTTCTTAGTATGCATCCTGTCCTAAGTTTAGGTGCTACAGCTTTCTAGAAACTAGAGTTACAGCTGTACCATATCAACATCCAAATAGAGCAAACACTTTTATTAAAGGATATTTTGATAACATTTAATATTTAAGTAAGCCAGCTTAAAATTAGCTATTGAGTCATAGACTTGGCACTAGTCTGACAACAGAGCAAAGATATCTTTGAATATATTTTGGCATGACTTACATATATATAATATTTATTCAATACTTTTATTTAGAAGATAAGTAATTATTTAGAATTGTGATACAGCAAAATTTTACAATTACATGACTCACATAATGTAAATGTCAGATTTCCTTCAGATGTAGTCTCCTGAACCATAACCACCAAAAGCTGATAGGTCACAGTTGAACTATAAGGTAGACATTAGTACCCTCCTGTAGCACCAGAGGGAATATACATGGAAAGGTATTTCCATGTGTAATATTGCAAATTTTTCAAATAATATTTATTAGATCTGTCCTTCTAAGTGTATTCAATTTTTTTTCTGAAAGATTCAGTCACTCTGGGGTCACAAGGGTATCACTTGTTAAATCATATTTTAAAAAGCTTAAAGTTTAATCAATGACTAGTGCAAAATTACTCTAACCATATCCTTAAAGTTGAGTAGACTCTATCTGTATAAGAGCAATTTATAATACAAGACTCCTTTGAAACTTTGCTGCTCATGCTCTCAAATAGTCAATCTGTGGTTGATAATTTTAATCAAATACCTAAGGTTGGAATGCTTATAAAAACGTACTTTTTTAAAAAAAATGTGTTTTGTAAGACTTAGAATTGCTAGGATGGAAAGAGATTTTGAAAATCCTAATGTCCATTTAATTTTTTAAACTTTAAGGATTAGAAAAGTAAAATGACTTGTTCAATGTCACACTGTTATTTAGTATCAGAGTCTGAACCCAGTTCTATATTATTTCTACTATATCATAATACTTTACTTCTTTTACCTAAACTGGGTATATCTATTTGCATAATACATTAGATTGTTTAGAAAATGATGATGATGAGGAAAGTAGTGAAGAAAATAAATGTCGATGATAATTATAAAGTAACTAATTTAGATTTTTCCCTTTAAATATAATTTAACTTCGTAAAATAAAAAAAGTGCTAAGGTTGAGGGGGAAGCATGAGAGGTAGCAAGAAGTAGTAGAATGTAACTCTACCTCATTGATTCCTCACATACATGCTTCTTCAGCTAGAATATACTAGCACTCTTAGTAGAAAAAACTATTCTTCCTTTTTATTACTCTCCTATTCTTCACTGATCTACTATTTGATCCAAGTTCCTATGATCAAATATCCAGTGATTTTTCATCTGAATATAGGCAAATCTTTTCTCTTTCATTTACCTAAGGGCCTATCATTAATTTAAGTCAATTCAACAAGGATGTATTCTGTGGAAAATACTGTACAATGCATTGTAGATACAGTGGTGGAAAAAAAGACTCATTCCTATATTTTAGCTTTGACTTTTGGCTTTTATTTTAGTGTATATAAATGAAAGGAGAGAAGAGATAGAGGATAGAAAAAAATGTTTTACTTCGATGATTGTGTACTGTATAAAGAGATGAATGTACATTCATGAAAAACTATATTCTGACACCATCTCAAATATTTACTAATTATGTGACCATAGAGAACTCATTTAACCTTTCTAAGTCTCGGTTTTCTCATCAGTGAAATTAAATGATTGGATTGGAGTACCATTAATTTCCCTTCTAGTACTAAATCTATAGGTCATTGGGCTCTCCTATTTTATTTTTGTCTTATATCTTCATTGATTAGATTTTGCTAGGCATTTGAAAAATATTTGGTAAATTGTCTTGAAATCAATTATTAGTAGCAAAGCAACACAGGAAACCCTTAAAATTCTTCGAACATTTATTTAAGGGCAAGACAATGGAAGAGATTGTGGGATTATCTTTATTCTGTGGTTGGTCACAGAAAGGGAAAATTTGTGGTCTGAAGAGACAGAGTGTCAGAGTAAGAAGAGAAAACTCCAGGGTTTGTGGCTTAAAAGATAAGAAGCAACTGGGGAATTGGTCTTATTTCTCTACAAATAATAAAGTGAAATGTAGTAGAATAGAACCATAGTGCTGTATATGGTTTGATGTGGTAGGGGAAAAATGCAAATATTGTACCATGAGTCAAACAAACAGGTTTGTGTTCCAAATATAACACCAGTTCTCTATAACTTTATGATAATCCCTTAAACTCTCTAGGCCTCATGTTTTTCATTTGTGAATTGAGGAATTTCTACTGAAAGAACTTGTAGTTCTTTCTATTTCTAACATTCTATGAAATATGTAATACAGGACTAATGAGGTTTCCCAAGAATTATTCTCAAATGATATTCAGTATTTTATAACAGTCATTGGAGTTAATTTTAAAGATGGAAAAAAAACCTCAGTTAAAGTTCTGCTTCTCATAAATGCAAGCTTTCTGACCCCTTAGTCCTTACAAACAGTCTGACCTCTCAGTGTCCCCAACTATTCTCTAAGATTCCATTTGAATTGTGAATCTACATCAATAAAAGGAGATTTCCCACTAGAAATTTCCCACAATGATGAAATCATAGGAATTGATCAGTGAAAATACATTGCTATACATGGTAAAAAAAGTGAAGTAGACTGGATAAAATACATTTTTGTACCTATGCTCCCAATTTAGGCTTATAAAATATCATTTAACTGAATTAAAATTAATATTTGAATTCTTTTACCAAACCCATGTGCCTAAGTATAAATATTCTTAACCACGTTACCAGACTATGCATGCATCATACTAAACTAATTTTATTAATGCATTCTACACTAGAAATGAAGATACCAAGATGTTTTTTAAACCAAAGTAATCTTGAGATTTGATCCAACTCTGATGCATCAATACACCAGGAAACTATGATCTCAGTTAGATCTTAGAAGGCAATAAATAAAAATGTCAATTAGGGTATAGGGAAGAGTTGCTGGACAGATGAGGGAGCAGCAGAGACTAAAGAAAGGTAGGATTTCTCAAACCAAAAGTCTTCGCATTAGGTCATATCGCTCACTCATTTGTGTGTGAGCTTTGTGATTCTCATTCAGTTCTTTGGGATTCTGAAACAAAGTGAAATGTCCTAAAAATATTTGGAACTATTACAAAGCATAAATTATAAATGTGTCAGGAAAATGGAAAAAGGTGCCTTGGGCCTACTTAAAGCACAAAATGATCTCCACCATTATTCAACAATGATATGAACATCTTTTATTTCATTTCTCCTTAACAGTTCCCTCTGTTTGCTATCATTTCCTGCCCAGCACCGTGTCAATAATTACTAAATTAGCAGGACGCCTGTACAATTTCAGCTCAAGTGTTATTACTGACAAGTCAAACAATGAAAGCTGATCGAAAAGATGGGACTCCATCTCCTTATTTAAATGGACCGTGTTCAGAGGAGAAGATTGAAGCCCCCATTTCTTCAAAGGAAGGAGGGGAGGGAATAGTTTACATTTTGTGCTGCTCAAGGACACAGAGTCAGAGGAAATGCCTTTTTAATGTAAACCTCTTTTCATTTCCAGGGGACAAAAATGAAGGTGATTGAAAAGAATCATTCTTGGTAGAAGAAGTAATTACATTTTTTCAAATCTCCAAGGAATAAAGCTTTTATATTTCTTTGAGATGACCCAATTTGCACTGCAATGTGCTCCCTTAAATATAAGTGTTCTGACTTCTTTATATTGCATTGTTTCCCTTGTCTAAAGACACTCCCCTTGTCACAGTATTTTGAACACACCCCTGATAGATTGATTGAAGCACCAGTCCTCCAGTGTTCAAAAGATTCTGTTATTGTTCTTATAATTTTGGATCAAAAAATGAGAGTGTCACCTGTTCTTATTGCCACTGATACTGCCCAAATCTTTGGAGCATTGAGATAATTGCCACCTAAGTGGACTTCTGGAAAGCATTTTGCTTCTAGAGAAACCAAAGTTATTAAACCACAGGGGCAATGGGCAATAGATTCTTTATAAATTTCTCAGGTATATAAAAATAGGATGTTTGACCTCAGTATTCCATCACTTTCTCTTCTTTTGAGA
This sequence comes from Macrotis lagotis, assembly GCF_037893015.1. NCBI lineage: Eukaryota > Metazoa > Chordata > Mammalia > Peramelemorphia > Peramelidae > Macrotis > Macrotis lagotis. Next base: position 137,861,548 of record NC_133661.1, on the reverse strand, counting down.
TGGAAAGTTATTTACTTGGTCAATATCTTTATTAGGAAATTATATAATACTAGGAACCTCAGAGTCCTTTTATTAGACATGATGATGCTGATCAGCTTTATCTGATTATAGAACTGAATATTTGCTATCATTCCTACAGCTTATCACAAACTATCTATAGGGATTTATTTATTATACATTTGATATGGAATGAAGCACACAGAACATGAAACCTGATCATAATTTGTTTTTTTTTTCCTTTTGTTTTGTTTTTTAATTTTGAAATGTTAGCCAAACTTCCTGTGATCTCTAACTGGTTTCAACTGCAATAAGAGGTGAACTGTTTATAGGAAAATAGTTGCTTTCCTTTGTAGCTAATTTACCTTAATGCTATGATTTGGGGTATATCTGATCTTTGAGAGTTTCACATGAACGGTTTGATGGTTCTTATGAATGGAAACAAATGCAAAAGCCTTAGGCCTCAATTCCTCAATCTTCTTTTTCATAATCAACCATACTATTCCCCCCACACACACACATCAAGATAGAAAAAAATGTTAATTGTGAAAGGTGGGGAGTAGGGAGAGGAAAATGCATTCATGTTATATTAGTCTCATTGTATAAGTTTTAAATCCTTTTTTTCTTTTCACCAGTTTTGTCACACCAGCTGCAAAGATAATGATGTGGATCATTTGAAGTTATTTGTTTTGATAGCTGATAGAAAGCTGGGGTTGCTATCACCTGCAAATATTCAAGGAGGTATGTAGGCAAACACCAGGGTAATCAGATATTCAACAAACATGTGCTGAATGGGCAGGGAGGCAGGACTAAATCTTTTGCTCCATTAACATGGGCCCCTGACATTTGACCTAACAATAATAATCTTTGCACTGAGGGGTGAGTTGTGCTTATTCCTCATGAGAAATTTCCAACATTTTAAAGTCTGTTTTTAAAGGAATATTTATTTAGTAGTGAAATTGTAGGATTGACTAATTTTGTTAATGAGATGTAATGTAGGAAAACAATTTTCACATTATTATTTCCTCCATTTGAGTAGTTTGTTTGCTTTCTAAGAGCTGTGTTTACTGGGTTCAGAGGTTTATTTAAAAATGAAGGGAATTTTTTTTTACCATGATTGGAAATTTTCTTCATGGAATTATGATCATTGCTATGTATCTATGTAGAAGTTAATTAAATAAATGGGAAATTATTTTCTAAGTTAATTAGGTAACCACTTTGGTGTTTTGTATAAAGTATATCACATCTTCATACATACATGTATATATTTATATTTGAATAATTGAAACATTCTTAGTTGAACAATTTGTTTGAATAAATAGTTTTATACCAGAAGTTCTTTATAGAAACTTAATCAGTTCTCAATCAATTTGAAAGACATGAATTAGTGAGTTGGGAGAATGTACTATTTCTTTATGATAAAATTATGTACAAAAAAATTCATGAACATTTGGATGCTGTTCAAGTCATAATAAACAATCATAACTAGAGGGTTAGGAGTGGATGGAGATATTTGTTCTTTTAAAAATATTTTAATTATACCTTTTATTTAACCAGAAATTTACTTCCCCAAATCATCCTCCTACCCAAATAAAACCTGACTTTATATTAAGGTAAAACAGTTAAGCAAAACCAATGAAGACATTAAGTATATTGTCAGGCATGATAATATTCCATAACTAGGAAAACGATGCTATTTTTACTATTTTATATATATTTGGTGTTTTTCCCCCATTTGACCTGATACTAGTTTTACCATCAAGGTTTCCTACTGATAGAAAATCTTAAATCATTTCAAGAACAAACATTTCCTTTGTTCACTTTAATATCAAAGAACTCTTAGATATATTAGCCTTTACAGATAATTTTCCATTTAAACTCTACCAATTCAAAGTTCATTCACAATAAAATATTTACAAAGAAGAAGGAATATACCAAGACCAGATTAGACATTACATCCTCCCTTCATCTTTCCCTTCTTCCTCCCTCCCTCCCTTCCTTCCTTCCTTCCTTCCTTCCTTCCTTCCTTCCTTCCTTCCTTCCTTCCTTCCTTCCTTCCTTCCTTCTTTACATTCACCCTTAAGATAAGGGAAGTGTTATCAAAATTATAACTCTCTCAATATAAAAGATTTGACTTGGAGGACAGGGGTTTCTTTTTTTTCCTGCTGGTCTTCAAACGGGGACCGAATTACAAATATTTAAGAGTTTCTTCATGAGTTATTCTTTTTTTAAGATCAAATTGAACCAGATGAGGATGATCTTCAAGTTTCCTTCTAATTATAAAGCTCTGTGATGTGTTCCCTTTCTTCCCAGTTTTATATTTCAATATATTCTCTCTCAATTTATCCTCTATTTATTTGCTTCTTAGCTTTTGATTTCATTGATGAAGTCTCCTCCCTCTAAGAATGTTCTACTCCAATGAAGACTGGCATCTGCTATGCATTTTCCAGTCTTGAAAAGTTGTCTGGGTGGTAAAAAAAAATTAAATGATTTATCCAAATCTTTTGCCATCCAATCAATTCAATGAGTTTCAGAATTGCGGCTTGAATCCAAATCTTCTTCAGTCAAAGAACTGCTCTTTAGTTATAATTCAATATTCACTCTCAGCTCTCTCATAAGATAATTTTTAATGACTCAGTTCTGATACTTACTTTGGCAGGGGAGAGACTCAAAGCTTATTAAAACTATTTTGTTGACTTGTTTTTTTTTATATGCTACTGAAGCAGTTCCTGAAATTTCTCTTAGAAAATAGTAAACATTTAAAAACTAAATGAATAGTTTGTTGTGCTGGGTAGACAAGGCTATTTTATATTTGTATTCATTACATCAATTTACACAGACCATGCTGATTGTTTAAACATGACTACATAGTTGAATCTTACCAAATTTTTGTTTCAATTAAGTTTTTGATTTACTGAGCTAATAATTATTGTGACTATAATCTTTAATATCTTTAAGTACAAAGTAATAATATTCTTAAAATTCAAAAAGTATAAAATATGTGAAATATTTTATCTAGAAAATTTCTGAAAATTAAAAAAAAACTTTCTCTAAAATTTTAAATCACTTTTACAGTTGGATAACTCATACAGATTAATCTTTTCCTTATCTAAAAGTGGAAAATATTGGCTCTGTCTACATGTGCAGCTTACAACAATTTTGATTGACTTCAGTTCATCCAGATTTTTTTTACCACTTCTTCCTATTTAACATTCTGGAACCTTTCTTTATTTGGTGAATAATTCACTGGATTTGAGTTCAGAGAATCTGTACTGATATCTCAAATCTATTGCTTGTTACTTGGAAGATTCTAGGCAAGTATTTTACTTAGATTTCAGTTTCTCCATATGTAAAATGAATGGATTGGAATAAATACTTAGGTCTTTTCATATCAAGTTACTTATCTGATGATCTCCTTAATTACTCAACAGAGCAAGGAACCTCTTAAATTCTTAATTTTGTAGGAGATAATCTTAACTGAATATTTTGAGGAACAATAGGATGATGGCAGTGATGAAGATAATTTTGGAGAAGAAGGGATTTGAAATGTACCCTTAATTACTATATTAAAATAGCCACCTCTTTCATTCATTTGTAGGTCTAGACAGGAACAGTTTAATCAATTAGCAAATCAAGAAGTCTGATTAAACTGAACAATTTATCTTTATTTTAGTCTATAGACAAAGATTGTGATAGAGTGATTGTTATTTATTTTTGATGTCTGATAAGGCAATAACTTGAAATTTTTCTGTAATTTATTTTCTATCCAGGATATTTTAGTTATATAGTTCTGGTACCTCATTTTAATAATTTTTAACCTAACGCCATTGACCCAAGGATTGACATGACAGTCTTCTGTCTTGTTGAAATTAATACCTAAAGAAGAAATTAAAGTTTTGAAGTTTCATAGATTGAAGATGAAAGGGTTGCAACATAGCATAAAAACTAATCTAAATTTAATAATCCTCATTGCTAAATGATAAAGTAGTGAATGGGAAGGAAATAAAAATCTTTAGAGTGTTTATTATTTGCAAGGCACTGTGCTAAATCTATTACAAATGCAATGTTATTTGATACTTTCAATACCCTCTGAAGGAGATACTGTTATTATCCCCATTTTAGAGCTTAGGAAGTTGAATCAGAGTTTCAAGGACTCTTATTGTCACAGTTTCTGAGGCTATAGTTGAACTGTCTTTCTGACTAGTTCCAGATCTCTATATACTAGAATGTTCTTTTCATATCGACTGACTCCCTATTGCATTTCTAGCAAAATGCTTGATTCTTCTACTACTTTCCTGAAACCTTGAAGCATTTCATTCTGAACAAATGTTCTCTGCTCTCACTTTATTAAGAATATTAAGCCTATTTGTTGTAAAGGGTCCCCAACTCATTGTTTCTTCATTAAACCTTCCATTTGCAATAGCTCTGTTCCATTCACCTAGTGTCAAAGGATCAAGAAGTCTTTTCAAGACATTTTTTTCATTTCTTTTCCTCCTTGACTTTCTTACAGTATTTGACTTTTACTTGGATTATGTCCTCTCTTCTATCCCCACTACTTCTTTAAGTAACTGTCTATTTGTGCCTGTTCAGACTTTGCACTCTCTGGTTCTTTTCACCCCTTTCTGTCCATTCCTCAGGCATCTTTGCTACTTCTTCCATCTTCACTCCAATGTATGTGTGTGCTCCTCAGTGTTCTGTCTTTGGCTCTCAAAGCTTGCTATGCCCTATCACTTGGTTAACACATCCATTGCTATTACAACTGTCACTCCAATCATCATTAATAAACTGTTAGGCTAATGTGGTCAAGTTTCTTTAAGATGTTAGTGTTGTAAAGGTCTTTGTAAATCATTTAAATCAATTTTTTTCATAAAGTGATTTTTCTTTATTATCTCTCTTTCTATTATCTATATATTTACCAACTGACCTACATATATGCATATATAAATACATATGCTGAAGAAATTGAAGGGATTAAATTATTAAGTGGTTTATTGTAGGGATTTAGTGAACCATGTTGACACATTTTATGACAATTGTGGAGCAAGCTCAGTTCCCTTTTTATACTATTCTTTTGGGTCTAGTCCAATTTTTGTCTTCTGAAAAAACTTTATAATTGTGGGAATGGTGGGGAGATGTTATTGCATAGTTTGAACCTAGCTCTAGACCCTTAACTAAGGATTTAGGTTATGTTAACCAGAAATCCAATCAGCTCTATTGATCAAATGAGTTTTCTTACAATTGTATGTCTTAAGCAACCCATATATCTCTGAAAAATGGTCTCATACTGATCAATCAGTAATTGTTTCCTTGTTCCTTTAATTGGTTACAGAGATTTGGGGGGACAACTTTTTTCTGAATTCAGGGAATTACATCTGTTTGTTCTCCACATTCCCTCCCATACCTAACTTGGAAAGACCTAATTTTTCCTCCAATTAGATTCAGGTTATTTAATTATGTATTGTTTTCTTTTAATTATTTGACCTTAGTTGATTTATTGTTTTTAATCTTTTAAAGTCTGCCTCCCTCTGCATCAGAGATTTGGTGCCAAAGTTGAGGAAGAATTGGGTCAGCCAAGTTGCAACCTGGCCAGAACCAAGAAAAAGAAGTAGGTGAGACACACACATGGAGGTTGAACATAAACACAGAGAAGAGAGGACAGGATACATGTGGGACTAGGGATATAGAAGTGGTAGCCCAGATAGACAGAAGATAGACAGTAGTAGGACAGACACACCAGCATATGGAGAAAGATGAAAGTCTCCTCTTTGGGTATCAGAGCTTTCAAGCCAAACTGAAAGTCAGATGGCTGCAGTGGTGGTGGTCTCTTCATTTTCCTGCTTTTACTTGGAGAAGTTTTGGGGTTTTTTTTTAGTTTGGTATCATTCATTTATTCATTCATTCATCCCTTCATTTATTTATTTTTTTTGGTGGTGATAGTGGTGATAATGGTTGAGTGATCACAAAGCTCAAGTTGAAGGGCAGGATCAGGAATAGAGAGCACAGTATCATATAGTAAAATTAACAGTGTATTGCTTTGGAATGTGAATTTATTTCATATTTCTTTATGGAAAGTTGAATTGCATAATGAGAAATTATATAAATTTTTAAAATTTATATTTTATTTTCCAAATACATATTATAAAATTTTTCAACATTAATCCATATGCATATTTATATTTTTAAATTACAAAATTTCCTTCCACCCTCCTTTCCAATACCCTTTCCCTCAGTAGTGAACAGAAAGTTTAATAGTGTACATATATATTTGTGTTAAACATGTTTACAGATTAATCATTTTCAGTATGAGGAATTAGGTTTAAAGGAAAGAAATACATTAGACATTGTTTTTAAAAAATGAATATAGTGTTCATCAGATTCTGAAGGATTTTTTGTTTTCTTTTGTTTTCCTTTTCTTCCTCTGAGGATAGCATTGTCCATAGCTGATTGAGTAGGGTTGTCCTAGTTCTCTGAACTGCTGAGAGCAGCTGCATCCATCAGGGTTGATCATCTCACAATATTATTATCAATTTATACATTGTTCACTTCATTCTGTTCCCTTTGCTCATTATCAGATCCTACAATTCACTCCATATTTCTCTAGAGCCTTACCATTTATTGTTTCTTATAGAACAATAGTATTCCATAATATTCATATATCATGGCTTGTTTTTAACCATTACCTAGTTAATGGGAATCCCCTGAATTACCAATTCTTTGCCACTACAGAAAGAGCTGCTATAAATGTTTTAGAACATGTGGTACTTTTCCAAATTTTATGATTTCTTTTGAATATAGGACTAGAATTGGAATTGCTGAATCAAAGAGCATAAACAATTTTAATTGATCTTTGGGCATAGTTCCATATTCCTCTCCAGAATAGTTGAATCAGTTTACAGCTCCACCAGCAATGCATTAATGCCCAGTGCTTCCACAATCTCTCCAATATTAATCATTTTCCCTTTTCTCTTCTTAACCAATATGATAGGTGTGAGATGAAATCTCATTGTTGTTTCAATTTGCATTTCTCTAATCAATAATGATTTGGAGCATTTTTTTATATGATTATATATAGCTTTAATTTCTTCACTTGAAAGCTATCTATCATATCCTTTGAGCATTTATCAATAGAGGAATGGCTTGCAACCTTAAAAATTTGACAATTCTCAATATATTTTAGAAATGAGCCTTTTATCAGAACTCCTAGTTTTGAAAATTGTTTCCCAACTTTCTGCTTTCCTTCTAATTTTCGTAGCATTGATTTTATTAGTGCAAATGTTTTACATTTAATATAGTCAAATAATTCATTTTGCAGTTCATAATGTAAACTTTTTCTTGTTTGGTCATAAATTTGTCCTCTTTCCATAGTTTTGATAGAATATTACTTGGTGGTGTCATCTTTTATGTCTAAATCCTGCACTCATATTTTGGAATATGGTGTGAGATATTGGTCTATGTATACTTTTTGCCATACTATTTTCCCGTTTTTCCAACTTTTTTTGTCAACTAGTGAGTTGTTATTCCAGAAGTTGATGTCCTTGGGTTTGTCAAATAGTAAATTACTATAGTCATTTACTGCAGTTTCTTTTGAAACTATCCTAATCCACTGATGCATTACTCTATTTCTTAAGTACCAGGTAGTTTTGATGACTGCTGCTTTATTGTATAATTTTAGATCTGGTAGAGCTAGCCTACCTACTTTTAATTTTTTTCTTCAGTTCCCTTGTTATTCTTGACATTTGTTGCTCCAGATAAATTTTTTTACCATTTTTTCTAGCTTGGTAAAATAATTATTTGGTAGTTTGATTGGTGTGGCACTGAATAAGTAATTTAATTTGGTTAGAATTATCATGTTTATTGTACTACCTTGACGTAACCATGAGCAATTGACATTTTCCCAATCATTTATAGCTGACTTTATTTGGGTGAGAACTGCTCTATTATTGTCTTCACACAGTTTCTAGATTTGTCTTGGGAGGGAGATTTACAAGTATTTAATGTTGTCTAAAATTATTATAAATGCAATTTCTCTTTCTATCTCTTGATCTTGGGCTTTGCTGTTCATATATAGAAATACTGATGATTTATGTGGGTTTATTTTATATCCTTCTAGTTTGTTGAATTTGTTAATTGTTTCAAGGAATTTTTTAAATTATTATCTCAGGTTCTCTGAGTATACCATATGTCATCTGCAAAAAGTAAAAGCTTTGCTTCCTCATTGTCTATTCATTGTCTATCCTTTAATTTCTTTTTCTTCTTGTATTGCTTGAGCTAACATTTCTAAAACTATAATGAATAGTAATAACGGGCATCCTTGTTTTGCCCCTAATCTTATTGAAAATGCTCCAAGTTTAACCCCATTACATATTATATTTTTCATGAGTTTAGATAGATGCTATATAATTTTAAGGAAAACTCCATTTATTCCTAATCTTTCTAGCAGTTTTAATAGGAATGGAGTTTGTATTTTACCAAAGACTTTTTCAGCATCTATTGAGATAATCATATGTTTTCTCTTGGGTTTGCTATTGATATGTTCAAATATGTTAAGTATTTTTCTAATATTGAACCATTCCTCCCAACCTAATCATAGTGTACTATCCTAGCAATAACTTCCTAGAATCTAATTGCTAAAATTTTAATTTAAGATCTTTTGCATCAGTATTCATTAGAGAGATCGTTCTATAATTTTCTTTGTTTTGGTTCTTTCTGGTTTAGGTATCAGCAGTTATGTTGGTGTCATACAAGGAATATGGCATAACTCTTTCTTTTCCTATTTTTAAAAATGGTTTATGTAGAATAGGAATTAATTACTCCTTAAATGTTGGGTAGAAAACATTTATAAATACAACTGGACCTGGAGACTTTTTCTTAGGGAGTTTCTTGATGGTTTCTTCAATTTCTTTTGCTGAAATGGCTTTGTTTACGTATGCTATTTCCTCTTCTGTTAATCTGGGCAATTTGAATTTTTGTAAATATTCATCCATTTCGTTCAAGTTATCAAATTTATTGGCATAGAGTTCAGTAAGGTAGCTCCAAATTATCTCTTTAATTTCCTCCTCATTGATGAGGTAATTTGGTAATCTTTTGGTAATTTGGTTATCTTCTTTCTTTTTTTTAAATCAGATTAACCAAAGGTTTATTTTCTTAGTTTCATTTATTAGATCAATGATTTTATTTCTTTCAGTTTTATTGATCTTTCTCCTCATTTTCAGAATTTCTAATTTGGTATTTAATTGGGGATCTTTAATTTGTTCTTTTTCTATCTTTTTTTAGAGTCATACCCAATTCATTGATCTTCTCTTTCTCTATATTATTCATATAAGCATTTGGAAATATAAAGTTTCCCCTCAAAACTGCCTTGGCTGTATACCATTAGTTTTAATATGATGTCCCATTATTATCATTTACTTGGATGAAATTTTTGATTATTTATATTAGTTCTCTGATTATTTTCTATAAGTTTAAATCATTTAACTAGTGATCCACTCATTTAAATTGTTATATGGTTTTAAATTAGTTTATGATTTCTGTTCCTGTGACCCTTTATTACATGTAATTTGTATCACATCATAGTTTGAGAGGTATGTATTTATTATTTCTTCTTTTCTGCAATTGTTTATAAGGTTTTTATGCCCTAGTATGATCAATTTTGGTTTAGGTGCCATGTACAGCAGAGAAAGATACATTCTTTTTATTTCTCCAGAGGTCTATCATATCTATGTTTTCTAAGATTTCATTCACTGTCTAAATTTCCTTCTTGTTTATTTTGTGGTTAGATTTACCTAGTTCTGAGAGAGGAAGTTTGAGATCACCAATTATTAAATTAGTGCTGTCTATGTCTCCTTGTAATTCACTCAACTTTTCCTCTTAGAATTTGAGTGCTATACCACTAGGTGCATACATGTTTAAAAATTATATAACTTCTGGGGTTAATGATCAACCTTGATGGATTTGCTCAACCCTTCAGTGTAAGAACCAGGGACAATTCTGAGCTATCTGCAATGGAGAATGCCATCTGTATCCAGAGAAAGAATTATGGACTTTGAATAAAGACCAAAGACTATTACCATCAAATTAGAAAAAAAGTGTTATATTATTATGTGATTTTATTATCTCATACTTTATATTTCTTCCTTAAGGATATGATTTCTCTGTCATTGCATTCAACTGAGATCAATGTATAACATGGAACCAATATAAGCACTAACAGAATGCCATCTGTGGGGGGGGGTAGGGGGAGGAAAGCAAGAATGGGGGAAAATTGTAAATCTCAAAATAAATAAAATCTTTCTTTAAAAGAAATTATATAACTTCATTACCTATGGTGCCTTTTAAGAAGATTCTATTTCTTTCTTTATCCCTTTTAATGAGATCTATTTTTTACTTTTGCACTACCCCTGATTCTTTTAGTTCAACTTAAGCATAATATATTTTGCTCAATCCTTTTACCCTTTACCTTGTGTGTATCTCTCTGCTTCAATTGTTTTTCTTGTAAACAACATATTGTAGGGTTCTGGTTTTTAATCCCTTTTGCTATCTGCTTTCATTTCTTGGGAAAGTTTATTCCATTCACTTTTACAGTTAGATTGCTAATTCTGTATTTCCTCCATGCTATCTTTCCCCATTTATATTTTTCTATTTCCTTTCCTCTAATTCCTCCTCACAAAGTTACACTCCCTTTCTCCTCTATTTTTTTAAATTAACTTTCAGTTTATTTTCATTTATACTTTTTCAGTCCCTTTTCTCAGCCCCTTTCTCCCTTATCTTTCCCTTCCCATGCCCCACCCCCTTCCCTGTTGAGTAGGAAAGATTTTTAAAACCAAGTGTGAATGTATTTCATTCCCTCTATGGATCAAATTTATTGAATAGAATTTACTCAATGTTCACACTCTCCCTTCTTTCCCTCTGAAGTTATAAATATTTGTACCTATTCATCTGGTCTTATTTATCACTCAAATAATATTAATCAGATATCATCAATCACAGCTTGATAAATTGATTGCTCGATAAACTCAGAGTAATCAAAGTACTATCACAGATTGATTAATTGCTTGATATTTTTATAAGCATCATTGCCTCAAAGTCACTAAGTATCCTCTACTCTTCTCTCTCATTAGAAGTACACCTCTCAAGAGTCTTTAATTACATCAAATTATAATCATTTTTCTACCTTATCCCCTTTTCAAATACCCTCCAAGGACACACAATCCTAATGAGTATCATCCAAAGCTGAATCATTTCATGAGCTATTCCCCCAATCATACTTACTTCCACACTGACCCCCAGGATAATTAACCCTTTGTTGAATAAAGTATGGATTCAGTCCACCCCTGATATAATTAACTATAAGAATCTCAAAGGCCTCCAAAGTACTGGGAAGCTCTAAATGCCTCATTACTTAAGAACTTTACAGGACTGCCCAACTATGATGCCCTCATCAGGGAAAGTGCTAAATTTTATGAGCACAACAGAATTAGAGTAGTTCCAAGGAAACTGAAACATAAATTTATAGTAACACTACTGCTTTTCACCAGAGCTTCTTGTCTCAAACATAGTGATGCCATCTTGGACCTCTTCAAAGGTGAGATGAGGTCCAACTATAGCCATATCCTCTAAGTCCAAACTCTTCAATTATATTCAACCCTTTAAGAGTTATAAGTATTATATCTTCACTTTTATGGTTAAATACAATTTGATGATCTTGACTAACATTTTTGTTTTGTCCTTTCCCTTTCCATTTACCTTCTTATGCATCTCTTGAGTTGTGAATTTGGGACTGAATTGTCTTTTCAGTTCTGTTCTTTTTGTCAAGAAATTTTGGAAGTCTTCTACTTTTCTGAATGTCCATGTTTTCTGCTCACAGTATTTGCTGATTTTTGCAGGGTAGTAAATTCTTAGTTGAAATCCCAGGTCCTTTACCCTCCTATTTGTAATATTCCAAGTCTTCCAATCCTTTAATGTTGAGGCTGATACGTTCTATGTGAGTCTGATTGTGTTATATTTGTATTTAAATTGTTTCCTTTTCTGCTGCTTGCAAAATCCTCTCCTTTATTTGAGAGTTATGGAATTTGACTATAAGAGCCCTTGGAGTTTTTAATCCTGGGGCCTCTTTCTGCAAGAGCTCTGTGTATTCTTTAAATGACTATATTTTCTTCTTGTTCTAGCAGATTTAGGCACTTTTTCCTTATAATTTCCTCCATGGTATTCTCCATGTTCTATTTTCATCTAAGCTTTCTAGTAGTCTGATAATTTATAAATCATCTCATCTGAATCTATTTTACAGGTGGTTTGTTTTCCCTAAAAGGTATCTTACTTATTATCTTCAATTTTTTCAGGCTTTTAATTTTTGTTTGATGGAATTGTATAGTCCCATAGATTTGTTAGTTTCTAATTGTTCAATTCTAATTTTTAGGGTTCTTATTTTCATCAGTTAGCCTTACTGTTGCGTTTTCTAGTTGATTATTTTTACTTTTGATGGAATTGATTTCTTTGATCAATTTTTCATAAATTTCTCATATGAATCTCATTTCTTTTTTTCTATTTTTCTTCTTCTCTTCTTTGGTTTTTGAATTATTTTTTAAGGTCATAGACTCTTTTGAGACTTTCCCTATGAATACTTCAGTCATTGATTTCTTCTTCTTCTGACATGGTATGTAATCATCTTTTATTTGCAAAGAAGTTTTCTATAGTGAGAGTTCTTTTAGCTTTCTTGCTCATCTTTGTTGTTTTAGCTCTGCTCCTAGGGTAGGGGATTATAGGTCCAAGATTTTTAAGCTGGATCTGAGGTCTGATCCCTGGCTTTTTCTAGGCCAAGATGCTGCCTATGCAACCTAGACCTTGCCTTTGCAGAAGCTTATTTTATCTTTTATGTCCAGATTCTACCTAAGCAGTGGTTTGTTCCCAACCCAGTCCTATATTTTGCCCTGGTATTCCCAGTGTTCAACTGTATTTGGGGTTGGTTCCATGCTTGCTGACTTGCTTTCTAGCTGAAAGGACCTATGCTATTGTCAAGCTGCCAGGACCTGGACTGCCACTGTGACTTAAAGCCTCTCACTGGCTTCCCCCCTCCAGACTCACTTGGCTTAGTCTATTTGACTATTAATTCTAACATTTCTACACTAAATTCTTTATTTGTATATATTCCCATGTTTGTGTATTTTACTCCTAATGTACCATTATTATGAGAAATAAAGTTCCCCTTACTTTGTTATTTCTTCCCTATGGTATCTCTATTTCTCCCTATAACTTTGACTCTTAAATCAAACAAAATAGAATGAAATTTTGCATAGGATCTATTTGTTTGCCTTTGTTCAATCTTCAAGTCTTGAAAACAATGAACTTTTCAAAGGGATAATGACTTCTTCATTTTTTTCACCCAATCCATTTGTTTCCCATCTTAAATCCATGCTTGTGATTATGTTAGAATTATTTTATTGTATTATTTTTTAAAAAGCATATGACATATTTTTCATTTTATAAGATTTTTTTCCTGTTTTCTAGTTTATGCCTGTCAGTTTACCTTTAGATTATGACTTTGTACCAGGACCAGATTCTACTACTTCTGATCTCAGCCTTGTTGCTTAAGCCATTATCTTACTGGAGGGAGAAGTAATTGTACTGGAGCTATATAATGCATATATATAGATATAGATATATAGATATATAGATATATAAACACACATATATATATACATGTATCTATTTATCTACATATCTATATCTATATATCTATATATCTATATCTATATCTATATCTATATATATAAATAACTATTTCTAATTAGAAAATTAACTCCCCCCGACTACCTCCACCAAACTTATCTTGGGTAAATACCAATGTTTTTAAATATGTGTTCCTATTAAAGTTCCAAAAAAGACATAATAAGGAATCTTTTCAGTACATCTCAACTTTTGTTGTATTCCTCAAGGCACAGGAAGCCTTCTAGATCAGAGAATCAATCCCATACCTTTAAATTGAAACCAGATCTTCCTAAATGATTCCCACCCCCAACCCTGCCCCAAATCATCCATTACAGAGATTTAACAAGTTCTGTCAACTAGTAGGTCAGGAATGTGATATTATTAGTCTTGGAAAAAGGAAGAGATCTTTCTGCGATGCCATTGGCAAAGTCAAAACAACATGCCCTTCTAGTCAGAAACATAAATTGTGGCCTTTCAAGAAGATAAAGAATTTTTTTTAATGGGGATGAGGAAGGGAGAAAGACAAAGAATCAATATTGAGAAAAATGCAGTGCATTTTAATGGATAGATAACTGGACAAAGAGACAGGAAATCTGACAATGATTCACAGTGAGACATTTTAGGAGGGTCATTTAACACTTTCTGTTCAACAGTTGCTTCTCTCCAAAGAGGGGATAATAATAACTGCCCTTCCTAGGGGTGATATCAAAATTTATGAGATTATAGAACCAATACCTCAACCTTCAAGATTAAAGAAGGTCTCTAATGGTTTATTCAGCAATGAGAGAATATTGCTGGCCTTTTTTCTCTTCAAAGGCCTAAGGGATGTATGTATTGATGAATCTTTGAAAGCTAGTAGCTAAGAATACAATTCAATTCATTAAGAACTTATCAAGGATCTTAGTAGAGCTAAGTGTTGGAATAGAAAGATAAAAATGAAATAGATTCTGCAGAAAAAAATTACTTTAGAAAGTTAGTAGAATATGTCAGATTTTCCTACTTTTAATTTGTATTGTTAGGTATTTAGTAGAACATTAACTCAAACTCTGCAGAAAATGAAATAAGATGCTAACTACGAAGAAAAAAAAACCCAGCTTATTCCATCCTCTCTCACCATCCTAGGTACCCAACTTGTAACTACATATTATTATAAACATAGGACAGATTTTGATAAGCAGTAATTTGAGAATATTCAAAGAAAGTTATAGTATATTAACTTAGAATGATGTATATAGCTTTATGATTATCTAGGAGTTCATGTTGACCACAGCATTTATATAAACAGAAATTTGCCCATAGTCTTTTTGTTGTCTTTAGTATGAAATCATACTTTTGACCCAATTTCTTAGAAGACTGAAAGAAGCATAATTGAATGATTTAAAGCTCACAAGAACAGAGTAAGGGTCTTGCAAGCCACCAAATAATCATTCATTCCTCATTCCCAAAATTATTTACTATATAATTTATAATCATATTTGAACTTGTAGTTTTAAATCAGAGGTTACTTTTGATATGGTAACCAGAACCTATAGAGAACTATTAAATATTCTCTGTACCATACTTGAACTTTTCTATACCCTTTTGGAAGATTCAGAATAACATGAACCAGGCAATGATGCATTCACAAATGAGAATATTAAGAATTTTGTTAAATAGAAATTTGAAGTTTAAATTTTTTTATGTGTACCTTGAATGATATTAAATGAAAGACAACATTGGAAACCTTTTTGAACTGAATTTTTTGTAAAAAATATTGTATATATATATATATATATATATGTATATATATATATATATATATATGATATGTAAAATTCATGTGTGTACTTAAATGGAAATCGACAAGGGGATTAAATTATGCATTATACAATATATATATATGAACATTTTGTCTCTATATGAAAGTTGGTTCTTGTTTATCAAATTAGCCTAATATTCAAATTTTATTTGGAATTTCATCAGTAAAATTAATAAAGAATTGATTATTTCATTATTTGTGTTTTTAAATCAACTTGTAAAACTCTCCAAACTGACATGTGTAATAAAATCTTATCAGAGAAATAAGACAGCAAGTTAGAAAAGATCAGAATAGATTATTTTCATTTCAACTATACAAAATTACAAACCTTTTGTAAAATAAAATACACACAGGTGGAAACAGAAGAAACAAAATTAATTACTAAGAATCTTTGAATTTAGAATCTCTGATAAAAGTTTACTATCCCAAATCAATCATCAAATGATTTGAATAGATTTCAAATTTAGAAATATAAATCATAAATCACTATTTCAAAATATTCATAATTAGAAAATAAAAAATTGAATCAACCCTAAAAATATTGCTTTATAGCCTTCAAAATAGCAAAGATGAGGAAATTCATTGTATGACTGTGGAAAAATAGGAATGCTAATTTACTGCTACTGATTCTGAGCATTGATTCAACCAATACTAAAGACAATTTTGAATTATGTAAGAAAAGTCCTAATTTTGAAAAAATATCCTATGATGCATAGATTAATATGACTGTGAACCCAGAAAGTTCCTGAGAACTTCAAATTTTTTCATAGCTACATTATTTATGACACCAAAAAAGCTGAGAACAAAATATTTGCTTGATGATTAACCCAGATCTTCCTATCTTCCAAACCAACTTCCTCTTCACTAAAACACAATGCTTCCACTGCAATATATGGTACAACAAATATGAAGAATTCAGGGAAATATGGGGGAAGTAGGGTTATAATCATGAGAATAGCATGCAAAACAACTATTACAATACAAATAAAATCTATTAGAAGAAAGAACAAAATCATTTAAGAAATACAAATTCAATATTAGTGCCATATTATCAAAGTAAAGGGTACAATTATTTTTGTTGGGATTAACAAATGGCATGCACTTTGCAGAGGAATGTGTTTAAGGATTTTCTGAAAAGTCTAAACATGATACATCAACAATTTTAGGGTCATGACTTTGTTCACTGTCTATAGTCATGTGTAAAATGAAAAAATATCTATTTTGTCAATTAATTGCTCTTTCTATATGACAGAATTTTTATCATAGTATTTTGTTTTTCTTGTTGGATCAATTTAAATAAAACTCATTGTACCTCCTAATTTTTGAAGTAGAAAACTTTTTGATCAGGCTATATTTTTCCTCATCACTCAAGGTCATCCTGGTGAGAACTTAATTTACTCTAGTTTGAAGGGGAGAAGGGAGGAAGGTGTCACCCATCTACAAAACTTCCCTTTTCCTTTTTAACATTTTTCTCTTTGAAACATAGGGAATCCAAACCCAGGGAGTAAAAGCAAAGGTGCTGGCCCCTGTAGTGAGATTGAATATAATTGGATGCTTGTATGTCAAAGCTGCCACCATACAAAGCTGAGTATCTATACATCAATAGGAAGACAAGTGGGTCAGAAGATAACCTGTAGTATCACATATATAGGCTACATCTTCTTAAGGCTGTTCTTGGAAGCCAAGGAATTCTCTTGTTACCCAGTGAAGTCAAAGCCTCTTATTAAGGGGGTGTTAATAATGGTGGACAATTCACTGTGAACCCCCTGAGCCCATGGTAGTCTTCCTTCAAAGAAACTAAGAAACCTAAGGAAGCCAAAAATAAATCCTGGAAATGCCCAATACTATAAAAGAAAACATTTGAAAATATTTCTAAGCCCACTTCTGAGTATCAAAAACTTGTCTGAACATAAGAAAAAAGGGGCTGGAAAATAAAATCTCTGAACTGGTATAAATCAGCTATCATTATACTATAATTAGATTATAAAATTTCTAATATGTATTTTTCTCTTGGTAAAATTCTGATTAAGACAGCTGAAGTTCACTTACAGTTCATCCCTGAAAAGCACTGAAATAAGATATGGATCAATTTCTTGACATAATATTTAGTTAAGTTCCATAAAAATTATTACTCATATATTTTGACTTTAATACAATCTTGTTCTCACCCAAGAAACTAAACAATCTTTTAAGGGAAGAAAATGTTTATATTTAGTATTGAAATTTTCAGTACAGTCCTTTGATTGACACCAAAGTCTTACAACAAGTCTTATAGATAATAGATCCAGGTCATGAATTGTACTCTTCTAACTAGGAATGAGCTTCTGAAGGTTTTTTTTGTCAATACTTTATCATTAAACGAACAATATGGTCTTTTTAACAATAGAGTCAAAAACTATGACTGTTTACTACTCTAATACCTAAGTGACATTGTAACTACCTGAGTGGTTTTCTTCAGGAATAGATTGAATTGACCATTATTTTGTTGTTGTGTAGCTCAGAGTTCTCAAAGATACCTTGGAACCCATATTACTCTGAGAGATACTCAAAATAGAGGAGGATGTAATTAGGAAAATAAATCAATAAATGAATATACAATAGAACATAGATAATGGCAGTATGTATTTTTCTAAGTTAGCACTATGTATGGTTTAGTGTATACTTTTTCTATTTAAGTTTGGTACCATTGGTATAGACAAAGTCTAACGAGCTACAATTTATTAAACTTTAAGCTACTTGTTGTGTTGAAGGATATGGTTAATTCATAATATTATATTTTAATTTGGAGGTTGAAGAGACTTTAAAGATCATTTTAATTGACATGTGAGTAGGAATCTTGTCTGCAGCATTATAGACAAATGGTTATCTATCTTCTTTAAAAAGGCCTCTAATAATTAGGAAAGACTGTGCCTCCTGAGAGAGACAGCCTGTGCCTCTTTTAAACATCTCTAATTGTTAGATTTCCCCATAATAGGGAGCTTAAATCTAATTCTCTGCAATTCACATGTTTTGCTTTTTGTTCTGCCTTCTGGTGCCAACCCCCCCCCACCCACTAATTCATCTTTAACAAGATGTCTCTTTAGATACATGAAGCCACCTACATGTCCCTCCTTCCATGATATATAATTTAATTTCCAGTTTGCTAGATAAATAATTTCTGCTATGATTTCTAGTCCTCTTACCTTTCTAGTTGATTTCTCTGAACCTTTTCTATGCCAATATCATTCCTGAAATAAGGTAAGTGGAATTAAATAGCATACAATACTTGCAGTCTGATAAGAAAAATGAAAAGAGATTTTGAATTTTTTTCCTTATGGACACCATGTTTTACTAATACATCCTTTGACTTCCTTGACATGCTATTAAATCACCTGGAACTTTCAATTCACTAAAACCCTAAACTATATGCATGAATGCTTTCCTTGCTTTACCACTAATACCCTTATTTTTTATACATTCGTTTTCTGAAATAAAGTATAAGACTGCAGTCATTTTTCCATTGATTTTTTAGGGTTTTTTTGTAAGGCAAATGGGGTTATGTGGCTTGCCCCAGGCCACACAGCTAGGTAATTATTAAGTGTCTGAGACCGGATTTGAACCCAGGTACTCCTGACTCCAGGGCCAGTGCTGTATCAACTGCTCTACCTAGCCACCCCTCCATTGAATTTTTAAACAAATTCTATCATGCAATATAATAATCTCTCTATCCCAAGTTAAAATTATAGAATCTTAACAAGAATGTAATCTGTATCTTCATCAAAATCATCGAGTTTGTTCATGTTTATGGATTTGAAGCCACTTTTTCCACTATATATTGAGACATTTTTCCTCTGTTATTGTCTCTATTGTCTCTGAAAACTTAGGACACATTAAATTCAATAAATATGTATTAATTGCTTATAATACATAAATACTAATATAATACATAAATATAAATACATAATATTCTCTCTTTAAAAAGAATAAGGCAACAAAATGTTTTTCCCTCAAGGAGATTACATTTTAGGATATGGGAACTCCAATTCCTTTGGTGGGGAAAGACCAGAAACTGAGGAGATCAGGAAACATTTACTTTAGAATTGATGTATACTTTGAAGAAAATTATAGATTCCATGAGACAGCTGAGGAAGGAATGCATTACAGATGTAAGTAATGGTCTATATGGAGATGGGCAATGGAACGTATTCTTTATCAATTAGCAACAGAAAATTTTGAATGGAATTTAATGCATATAAAGGACAGTAAAGCAGAAGAATTCTAGAAAGGTAGACTGGAGCCAGATTCTGAAGACCTGTAAAAATCAAATAGACAAATGTGAATTTATCTTTGAGGTAGAAGAAAGGCATGAAAGTTACATGATCATTGTTGTACTACAGGAATAGTATTTTTGAAAATATATGGAAGATGGTTTGTTAATGAGAGAAATCAATTATATGACTATTATGTAGAGTTAATATAAGCATATGAGTTATATTGTGATGGTATAATTGGTAAAATGTTGAAAAGTAATTGAATCTCTGGGTATCAGAAGTACTATGACATCCTGGCCATTCTCGATAATATTCAAAGTTCACTGACAAATATTGACCAAGAACATAACTTTGATTTTTCTTTGAATACATTTTTACTAATTAATTTTTTTGATTTATCCAAATTAATCTAAACATAATTCTGAAGACAATTTAGTGGTGAAAACTGAAACAAAGTAAGTAATTGAAATAAAGTAATAGGTGAATAAACCTGTCTTCTCTCAACTGATTTTTGTTATTATTTCAGCCACAGGAACCATCCATCCTATCCTTTTTCTATTTTTCTTCTTGCCAAAAGTAAGTAAATACATAAAAATATTTTTTCTGCATTTTTAGCTTTAGTATACCTGTTCTTTTCTCAAACTATTATGTTTGTCATTAGGATACATCTATTACTAGTTTTTTTTTTCTTACAGCATCAATGTATACTGTTTAAAAAAAATATTGGCCAGTGACTATCAAAACCATTGTCTTTAGTTAACTCCCACTCACCTTGTAACCCTCCCCCCCCAACCATTTGTGTTTACATTTGAAACCTAGATTCTGAGGTCTTTAAAAATCTAATAGTGAAATCTAGGTAATTTTAATATTACCTTAAATTGAATTGAATAAGTCAGTAAACTTTTATGAATCCTGCCTAATCAATATGGATTTTTAGGAAAATCCTGAAATTTGTCATTTAATACTTGCTTTATATCTGGAAAGCAATTTAGAAGTTATATAACAATTATCTCATGTTATAGATAATGAAACTGATACCTATCTTAATTTCATGAAAAGCCCCTTGGGAAATAAATCGTCAAGATTTGAACAAAATCCTTCTTATTCTATGTCCAGGATTCTTCTTACTGTATCCACCAAAATGTTCCCACACATGATATGCACAATTAATCATTTTTTAACATAACTCCTTGATTATTGCCACATCACAATATTTTGATTTAGTAAGTTTTTCTATTGTTTTGTTTGTAGTCTAGTCCTGAGGTTTTAATTATAATAGCAGGTTCAAATTATTTCAACACTACCAATTCACCCCCCAAAAAGAACAAAAAACAATCAAAGATATTGCTGTAATTTGAAGACATGATAGTAATCCTTTAGGTTAAAAATAAAGTAGAAATTTTAATATATAAAAATTTTCATGTATACACTATTTTGCAATTTATAAATATCTGTCCTCACAATAACACAAGTGGTAAGTAATCTCAGATAATTGAGATAGATACATATTATATATATATATATATATATATATATATATATATATACATATATATGTTATATGTATAGTTACTTTTTGTTTCAAAAATTAATATAAGTAAGGAAGAAAAAGTCATCAGCATTTTATATGTGAGGAAACTGAGGCTCAGGAGGTTAAATTACTTTGTCTAAGTTTATAGAATTAATAATTATTAAGTCTATGATTGACTTAATGTTTCTCAGCAATACAGGAATTCAAGACAGTTTCCAAAGACTCATGATGGAAATTGCTATCCACATCCAGAGAAACAACTATGGAGTCTAAATGCAGATTGAGGCATATGATTTTCACTTTTTTTGTTGCTTTTCCATTTTGTTCTATTTCTTCTTTCACAAAGCAACTCATATCAAAATATGTTTACATGATTGCACATGTATAATCTATATCAAATTGCAAGTCATTGTGGGGAGGGAAAATGGAGTAGAGACTGAGAGAAAAATGTTTGAAACTCAAAATCTTATAAAAATGAATTTTGAAAACTTCCCTTACATGTAATTAGACAAAATAAAAAACTATTTACCAAAAATAAATATTAAAAAGATATTCAAATTTACCCAAGATGACTCGTTCTCTTATCATTTCTCCAAATGCTGGCTTTCTAATCATTAACTAATTGTCTCTGTGCTCTATTGACAACTTAGTCAACTTCTTGCTAATTTTTGCTGACATGATAGAGGCCTCCAAGAACTATGCTAACCTTTCACTGTCCACTGAAGACCCACAGGTCTGAGGACAATTGATTGACCTGGCCTCTATGTTAGATAAAACCTCATCAGCGTTCCAAGTGATTTGCTTAATGAGGCATCATTAATTGACAACAGACAGGTGAACACAGAAGTTCTTTATTTATTATGCTTCTACAAAATGCAGAAGAAATGGAAGAAAGCAGAAAAGCTGACATAATTACATCTAAATTTGTATCTCCATTGAGTGATATTGAAGGGAAGACCCTAGTGTCAGAAAGTCACATTTCTTTGAGTCATGTGAGTATCATAAGTTGTCCATAATGACCAAATAATTTGTGAGATAGTTGGCTGATGTTAGGAATGTCAGTTATATTTTTCCAGGAGAAGATAAATGCTGGTATAAATAGCAAACTGATAATCTTGACCCCATCACTGCCAACAAAACTCTAAGAATGGTCACATATACGTTGGGACATATTATTTTTGATTACAAATGGGCTACTGAAGAAATGAGCATTCATCTATACCAAATTAATTCAATTTGTATTACTTTGTTTTGAATTTTTAATAAAGGTTTTTTTTTCGTTTTTCTACAACTTTTATTAATATATAAGCCATCCTTTGTGCCACAGATTTTAAATTAAAATTTTAAAATGCAGTTCACTGAAACTAATCAATATATCATTTGAATTCAGCAGTGTATATACCATTGAGAGTCCCAGTTCCAGTGTGGAAGAAATATTTTAAGACACTGAACCCCAGACCAACTGGTGGGGCTGGGTTAGGAGAGCTTAAAACAAGTTACCAGAACCTGAGGCCTTAGTGCAGAAAGCCAGTGACCTGACCTGGAGTCCCTAACATAAAGAGCTTGAGACTGTGCTTCAATTTTTAAATTGAGCAGAGATCAATTTTAAAATAAGCAAAAAAAGTATACTAGCTATAAATATATATATAGTGGAAAGAGGGAAGATCAAAATGCCATTTCAGAAGGAGAAAGTAGTGGCAGAATTCATACTTGTGAAGTCTAAAAAGAAATTATAAATTGTTCTCAAATACAATATGTCCTCATGGAAGAATTTTAAAAACAATTTTACAAACTAAATAAAAGAGGTAGAAGGAAAAATGGGGAAAAGATGAGAGACATGCAGAAGAAGTATGAAAAATTTGGAAAAGGAAGCACAAAAGTTATGCCTTTAAAATATAATTGACCAAAAGAATCAAAGAAAACAACTCCTTTGCCAAAAGGAAAAGAATGTAGAAAAGCTAATTGAAGAAAATAAATCCCTAAAGATAAGGATTGGGCAAATGAATCTATGAGACCTCAGGAAGACATAAAAGAAAAACAATAGATCGGAAACATAGAAGAAAATGTAAAGTACTTTAAAGGAAAAATGATTCAACTTGAAAAATAGATCCAGGAGAGATAATTTATGAATTATTGGTCTACTTGAAAGCAAAGAATATTTTTAAGATAATAATCAATGAAAACTGCCCTAATGTCCTAAAAAAGGAGGACAAAAGAGTCTTTGAAAGAATTCACTAATCACTGCCTGAAAGAGATCCCAAAATAAAAACTCCAAGGAATATTGTAAACAAATTTCAAAATTATCAACTAAAAGAGAAAATATGGTAAGCAGGCAAAAAAAAAATCAACTACAGTCACAAACAGGATGACTTGGGTCTTAACATCTTCAACATTAAAGCATCAAAATACCTGTATATGATATTCTGGAGGGCAAAGAACTAAGAGTAGAAACAAGAATCATTTTTCTTGTAAAACTCAGTATATTCTTTTGGAGGAAAAGTTGGGCATTCAATAAAATAGATGACTTTCAAACATTTATGATAAAAAAATCTAGAATTGAACAGAAAATTTTATTTTCAAATACAAAACTAAATAGATGTGTGAAAAGGTAAATAGAAAGGAAAAACATTTTAATAAATAAAACTAAATTGTTTATATCCCTATATAGGAAGATAATACTTGAAACTCTCAAGAATTATATTTCTAGGGGCAGCTAAGTGGCACAGTGGATAGAACACTGGCCCTGGAGTCAGGAGTACCTGAGTTCAAATCTGGCCTCAGACACTTAATAATCACCTAGCTGTGTGGCCTTGGGCAAGCCACTTAACCCCATTGCCTTGCAAAAAAAAGAGAGAATTGCATTTCTATTAGGACAGGTGGAGGGAGTAGACTTAAGACAGTAGATGTAGGCATAAGTTGACATTGATGTGCTGACATTAAAAAATTAGATATGTAAAAGGATGGTATTGAGAGAAGACAGGTAAAGAAGAAGGTAAGTCCTATCACAAGAAGAGACAAAGAGTACCTAGTACAGTAGAGGGAAAGATGGGAGAGGAGCCTTGATTGAATCTTGCTCTCAACAATTCCATTTGAGTTTAGAAATGTATATTTTCCTACTGGAAAGTGGGAGGAGAAAGGGGAAGAGTGGTGTTGAAGGTAGGGTAGATATAGGAGGAGAAAGGTGAAAGAAAAAAGAAGACTGAGGGAGGTGGTAGCCAACGCAAAATATTGGTATGGAGGGATAGTGCAAAAGGTTTAAATGCAGAAAAATAGAATGAAGGGAAATCAGAGTTAATAATAAACTATAAATGTGAATAGAATGAGCTCTCCAATGAAGTGAAAGTAAATAGCAGACTAGATTAAAATCAGAATTGTTTACAAGAAACACATCTGAGGTCACTAGGTGGCACAGTGGATAGAGCACCAGCCCTATAGTCAGGAAGAACGAGTTGAATTACGACCTCAGATATTTAATAATTAGCTAGCTGTATGATTTTGGGCAGTCACTTAACTCCACTGCCTTGCAAAAACAAACAATAAAAAAAGAAACACATCTGAATCATATACATATATATATATATATATATATATATATATATATATATATATATATATACAAAATATATTATGCTTTGGCTGAAGTTAAAAAAGTAGTGATAGTTACCCTAATCTCAGACAAAGCAACAGCAAAAATGGACATAATTTAAAGAGATAGAGAAGTATCTTGCTAAAACGCACCATAGACAATGAAATAAAATCAATACTAAACATGTATAAATATATATATATATGTATGTATGTATGTATGTGTATACACACATAACCATTAATTGAGATAACATCAAATTTTTGTAGAGGTTAAGTGAGTTAAACAAAGAAATAGAAAGTAAAACTATACTAGTAAAGGACCTCACCCTCTCTCTTTCAGAATTAGATAAAAATCTAAAGACAAAATAAACAATAAAAAGTTTAGGAGGTGAATAAAATATTAGAATATTTATATATGATAATACTCTCAAGAAAACTAAAGGGAGATTGAAAGGAATGCGCCTTTTCCTCTGTGGTATATTACACCTACAAAAAGTTGACTATGTATTAGGGCAAAAAAACTCAGTCAAATGCAGAAAGGCAGAAATATTAGGTGCATCTTTCTTGGATCCTGGTGCAATAAAATTACATGTCATAAAAGAGACTTGGAAAGATAGACTAAAATTTTATTGGAAACTACATAATCTAATCCTAAAGAATGAGAAGATCAAACAACAAATCATAGAAACAAGAATTTCATCCAAGACAATGACAATAATGAGACAACAGGGATGCAGGGGAAATTTTATATCTGTAAAAACATATATGAATTAATGAGAAAAATGAAGGAAATGGGCCTGCAAATAAATAAAAATTAGGAAAAGACCAAATTAAAAATCCTCAATTAAATACCAAATTAGAAATCCTGAAAATCAAAGGGGTAATTACTAAAATTGAAACCCAGAAAACTTAGTAAATAAAACTGAATTGCTTTTATGAGAAAACCAAATAAAATAGATAAACATTTTGTTAATTTTGTTTTTAAAATAATAAAGGAGAAAACAAAATTAAATGTATCAAAAATTAAAAGGGTGAATTATCAACAATGGAAAGGAAATTAGAGCAATAATTCAGAGATATTTTGCCCATCTATATATCAATAAATCTGACAAACTAAAGGAGGTGGATGAAAATTTACAAATATACAAACTGCCCAAATTAAAGGAAATAAATGGATTTCAGCAAAAGAAACTGAAAAAAAAAGACATCAAGAAAAAAATCTGTAGGGTCAAATGGATTCACAAGTGAATGCTATTAAACATTTAAAGAACATTAATTCTAATTCTATATAAACAATTTGGAAAAATAGGTAATAAAGAGTTCTACCCAGTTCCTTTTACAACAGAAATACAGTAGTGACACTTAAGTCAGGAAGAGTCAAAATCAAGAAAGAAAATTATTATAGATAAAATATTAGCAAAGAGATTATATCAAGTTATCACCAGAATAATTCACTATGACCAGGTGGCATTTATATTAGGAATGAAGGGAAATTAGGGAAACATTCAGTCTAATTGACCATATCAATATCACAAATGATTATCTCAATAAAGACTGAAAAAGCTTTTGAGAAAATACAAAAATGCAATCCTATTAAAATCCTATGGATTTTTTTCCTTAAAATGATGAGCTTTATCTATCTAAAAGCATCAGCCATGATTATATGCTATGGGGATAACCTAGAAACCTTAATAATAAGATCAGGGAAGAAGCAAGAATGCCTTATATGCCCACTGTTACTCAATAATGTATTAAAAATGGTAGCTTTAGCAACAAGAGTAGAGAAATTGAAGGAACTAGTATATGCAAAGAGGGAGCAAAACTCTCACTCTTTGTACATGATATTAAGGCAACCTTAAAGAGTTCTAGAAAAATCACCAAAAAAACCTACTTGAAAGAATTAAAAACTTTAGCAAAGTTGCAAGATATAAAATAAACCCATATAAATCAGCAACAGCAATATGAAATCACTTGTAGACAACATAAAATATCTGAAAATCTACCTACTAAGATGAATTCAAGTATTAAATGAAGACATTTACAAAACACTTTTCACACCCATAAAGTCAGATCTAATCAACTAGTAAAATTTGTGTTGCTAACTGGTAGGTTGAACTAATATAATAAAAATGACCATTCTAACTAAATGAATCCACTTATTTAATGCCATACCAATCAAACTACTGAAAAAATCATTTTATAGTGCTAGAACAAAATAAAATTTATCCAGAAGAACAAAGGATCAAAAATATCAAGATAATTAATGAAAAAAATTCAAAGAAAGGAAGCCATGGGGCAGCTAGTTAGAGTATTGGTCTTGAAGTCAGAAGTTTGAATTTAACCTCAGACACTTGACAGTTAGTAGCTGTGTGACCTTGAGCAAGTCAGCTAACCCTGATTGCCTCATATCTGGGGTCATCTCCAGTCCTCCTGATCCATATCTGGCCACTGGACCCAGATGACTTTGGAGAAGTAAGTGAGGCTAATGACCTAGCATAGCCTTAGCTCACTCAAATCTAATTCATGTGCTTGTCATGGAATCATCTCCCTGATGTCATGGTCCTCTTCCAGAATAAAGGACAAACATCATCAAAACTATATCATAGAGGGCAGCTAGGTGGTGGAGTGGATAGAGCTCCAGTTCTGGAGTCAGGAGGAACTGCGTTAAAATCCAGCCCCAGAAAATAATTACCTAGCTGTGTGACCCTGGACAAGTCACTTAACCTCATTGCCTTGAATAAATAAAATTTTAAAAAAAAGAAAAAATATATCATAAAGCATAAGATATTAAAGTTATTGGGTACTGACTAAGAAATAGAGTGGTGAATTAATGAGTAGGCTAAGTTCACAAAGTCATAGTAGTAAATAATTATGCTGATTTAATGCTTGAAATATCCAAAGAATCAGATTCTGGGATAAGAACTTACTATTTCACAAAAGCTGCTGGGAAACTGGAAAATAGTGTGGCAGAAGCTAGGTAGAGATCAACATCTCACATCCTATATGAAGATAAAGTCAGAATAGGTTCATGATTTAGAAATAAAGGATGATACCATAAACCAATTAGAAGAGTAAGGAATAGTTTATCTGTAAGACCTATGGAGAGGGGGGGAAAATTGATAGAGAACATTATAAAACATGAAATGGATAATTTTGATTACATTAAATTGAAACAAACAAAAAATCCAATCCAATCAAAATTAGAAGGAAAGCAGAAAGCTAGGAAATAGGCCTCATTTCTAAAATATATAGAGAACTGAGTCAAATGCATAAGAATAAAAGATATTCATGGTTGGTTGAGGACAGGCTTTCCTAGGAGCTCTCTCCAAAATATTTAAAAAACCTTAAAATTATGACTCTAAATTTTCAAGAGATAATACCCACAGAAAGATAGATTGAGGCAATTCTCCCCACCCCCAAGTAACCTGGAAGATAATGGGAAGGATCTGTTCCATGGAATTGGAGGGAGCAGCAGTAAAGTCAGGTTTCCAGTCTTTCAGGAACAACCCTTTGAGTGCCTGGGTCCCTGGGAGTACCAGTTCCTGGCAACAGAAGCAGTTTACTGACCTACTAATCCATGGAACACTAAGCAGCACTTGGAAGATTAGCAGGGGAAACTTGCCAGAGTGACCATGGAACCCAGGCCAGGGAGTTCCATCAGTGCAGTACAGATCCCAGAAAATGGAAGCATTGTCCACACAGCTGCCCATCAGGGAGACACCAGGTGGTGCTCCCAGAGCACTAAGCCCTTGGGGGGTGGGGGGAGACTGTCAGGGACTCTCCTCTGTCCCCAGGACAGGAATCTGGTGCTTTGTCCATATTCAGACCCCGGTCACAGTCTGGGTCCCTCATACTGCCGTAGTAGAGCAGGGACCCTCTGCACAGCACCAGGGCAGATGGGTGAGCTTGTGGTCATTTACAGGTCAAAGCACAGACCAGGAGAACAGTCAGAGTCTCTTATAGGACCTTGACAAAAGTGAGATCTTTGCGGGGGTATTCCAATAACACTCAAAAGCTTGGGAAAACCAGGCACAGTCTGGGGAAATGAGTAAACAGAAAAGAAAGGAACCTGACCACAGACAATTACTTTAGTCCCATGGAGAAACAAAACACAAACTCAGAAGATGACAAAGTGCAAGCTTCTGTATCCAAAGCCTCCAAAAAATAGGAATGGGGGCTCAGGCTATGGTAGAGTTCAAAAAAGATTTTGAAAATCAACTGAGGGAGGTAGAGGAAAAATTGGGAAAAAGAAAAAAAGAGGGATGCAGGAAAAACATGAAAACCAAGGCAGCAACTCAGTCAAGGCGATACAAAAAATGCTGAAGAAAACATCTTAAAAATGATTTTAGTTCAAATGGAAAAAAAAATAGACCACAAAGTTAATGAGGAGAAGAATATCTTAAAAAAGCAGAATTGACCAGATGGAAAAGGAGATAAGAAAGTTCTCTACATTCAAATGTAAAATGGAGCTAAAGGAAGATTATGACTTTGCGAGTAATCAAGAAACACTAAAACAAAACCAAAAGAATGAAAAACTAGAAGAAAATCTGAAATATCTTATTGAAAAAATGACAGATATGGAAAACAGATTCAGAAGAGAAAATTTAAAAATTATTGGGCTACCTGAAAGTCATGACCAGGAAAAGAGCCTCAACTTCATTTTAAAGAATTTCTTCAGGAAAATTGCCCTGATATCCTGGAAGCAGAGGGAAAAAAAGAAATTAAGAGAATCCACCAATCTACTCTTGAAAGAGATTCAAAGAAAATAACCCCAGAAATATTATATCTAAATTCCAGAACTCCCAGATCAAGGACAAAATGTTACAAGCAGCTAGAATGAAACAATTAAAATATTGTGGAGCTGCAGTCAGGATCACCTAGGACCTAGCATCATCTACATTAAGGGCTAGTAAGACTTGGAACATAATATTCCAGAAGGCAAAAGAGCTTGGAATGCAACTCAGAATCTGAACATACTCTTCTGGGGGGGGGGGATTGACTTTCAATGGAATAAGGGGATTTCAAGTGTTCCTGTTGAAATGGCCAGAACCAAACAGAAAGTTTGATCTTCAAATACAGGACTCAGGTGAAGCATAGAGAGGGTGGACAAGAAGGGCAAATTATGAGGGATTTATTGAACTGTGTGTATTTGTGCATGGGAAGATGATACTGATATTATTCATATTAACCTGATCATTTATTAGAGCAGTTAGGAGGAGCATATTCTGACAAGGCACAGGAAGGAGCTGAATTTGAAGGTATAACATATTGTAAAAATGGAGGCAATGGGTGAAAAAGAAATGTACTAGGAGAAAGGGAAATGAGAGGTAAAATAGGAAAAGATATTTCATGTAAAAGAGTGAAGCAAAAGCTTTTTCAATGGTGTGGAAACACGGGGAGGTGAGGGAGAATGAGAGAGGCTTCATTTTAATTGGAAATAGCTCAGACAGGAAATTATATACACACTTAATAGGGTATAGAAATCTGGGGCGGGGAGAGAAAGGAGTTGGGAGAAAGGGGATGGGGGAGTAGAGGGGGGATATAGATGATAGAAGAGAGGGAAGATCATGGAAGAGGGTAGTCAGATATAACTCATTTTGTTTTTTACTTTTTTCAAGTTAGTGGGATTGGGTGGCCTTTCCAGGACCATGGGGCTGGGATGCAGGCTTGGGACCTCCTGCACTCTGGGCCAGTGCTCTGTCTGCTGTGCCACTCTAGCACACTTTGAAGAGGGACAGAATGAAAGGAGAGAGAAAATATAATAGATGGGAATGGGAGAGGAATGGGTGGAGGAAATTACAATCAGCAACAGCAACTGTGAAAAATGTGGAAGTAACTTTTCTGATGGATTCATGCTAAAGATTGTGATCCACCCTGGTGACAGAGCTTGTGGTATCTGAACAGAGACTGAATGAAACACATTTTTTTCTCTTTCTTTCACTTTATTGCTTGTGAAGTTTTTTTCCCTTTATTTTTGTGGGAGGAGGGCAGATTAGGTTTAATCTTTCAAGATGATAATTTTAGTAATGTGTAAATAAATAAAAATGTAAATTAAAATAAAAAAACAAAAAAATATACAAGACATTCTCTAATTTATGGTCAGATGAAGAAATTAAAGTCTATCTATCTGTCTATCTATCTATCTATAAAGCTAACTATAGTCATAAGAAAAAATGTCACTATTAATCAGAGAAATGAATATAAAAATTCTGAGATCTCTTAACACCTATTAGATTTACTAATATGACAGAATAGAGAATTGATAAATGTTGCAGGGGATGGGGCAAAATTGGGACACTAAACTGATCCAATCTTTTGTATTCTGGAAAGCGATTAGTAACTAAACCCAAAGAGCAATAAAACTGTGCATGCCCTTTGACCCAGCAATATTGCTACTAGATCCATATTTAACAGAGATCACAAAAAAAGGATAAAAAAATCTCACAAGTACATGAATATTCATAAAAACTCTTCTGGTGGTGGCAATGAATTGGAAATTGAGGGAATAGACACCAATTGTGTATTAAAATGGTATAGAGTATAACAGTGGTATAAGAATATAATAAAATATTATTGATCAATAAGAAATGATCAGCAGGTAGATTTCAGAAAAACCTGGAAAGGCTAATATGAACTCATGATGAGTGGAGTGAGAAGAACCAGGAGAACATTGCACTTCTTATAACAAGCAACATTGTATGATGATTAACTTTGATAGACTTAGGTCTTCTCAGCAACATATCAATCTAAGACAATTCTAAAAGACCCACATTGGAAAATATCAACCATAACCAGAGAAAGAACTGTGGAATCTGAAAGCATATCAAAGCATACTATTTTTACTTTTTTAAATTTGTTTTTTTTTGTTTTTCCTTCTTGTATTTTTTCATTTTTATTCTGATTCTTCTTCCCAAGTATGACTGATATAGAAATATGTGTAACATAATGATAAATGTATAACCTATACCAGATTACTTGCTATTTTAGGGTAAGGGTTGCAAAGGGGTGGAGGGAGAAAACTTCATAAAACAAATGTTGAAAATTATCTTTACATTTTGTTGTAAATAAAAATAATAATAAAAGTAATAATTTCAAAAATATCATAAGTCCTTTCAGAGTAGTATTAGATCTTTGTAATCCTGAGAATAGATAAGTCATTCACAGACAATTATCTTACACTATTGCTGTTACTTTGAGGATAATACATTTCACTTTTCATCTGGTCATCTAAGTCTTTCCAGATTTTTATGAGAGCATTCTTCTTATCATTTCTTATAGCAAAATAGCCTTATATCATCATTGCATGCCACACTCTATTCAACTATTCCCCAATTGATGAGCATCCCCTTAATGTCCAATTCTTTGCCATCAGAAAAAAAATTCTGTCGCCAGAATACCATAAACAGTTTTCTACATATAGGTCCTTGCAATTAAAAAAAATATCTCTTTTGGAAGTCAGACTGAGTAGTGGTACTGTGAGGTCAAAGTGTATGTTGGGAGTACATCAAAATTGTGTTAATTGCATTTTTCCAATCAATAGTGAGTTAGACCATTTTTTTCTGCTGGCTATTGGTGGCTTTGATTATTTCATCTGAAATCTTTTCATATTTTTGATCATCTATCAGTTAAAGAATGGTGTTTATTTTTATAAATTTGAATCATTTTTCTATATGTTTGTCAAATGAGGGCTTTCTCAGACAAAATTGTTTCAAAGTTTTTTTTTTCCTCTCCCACAAGCTAACTGTATTTTCCTCTATCTTCTTTCCCTTTTTATTCTTTTTTCTCACCTTTCACCCTGAACCTTCTCAAAAGTGTTTTGTTTCTGACTATCCCCTCCTCCAGTCCATTCCCTTCTATCACACCCTACTTCTTTTAATCCTTTCTCTTCCTACTTCTCTGTAGAGTAAGATAGATTATATACCCAATTGAGTGTGCATATTATTCCCTCTTTTACCAATTCTCCTGAGAATAAGATTCACTCCCTTTCACTCCTCTCTTCCACTCTTTTGAAAAAAAAATTTTCTTGTCTCATTTATGAGAAATAATTTATGCCATTCTACCTTTCCCTTTCCCTCTACTCCAGTACATTCCTCTCACACCAATTAATTTTATTATTTTTATATCATCTCTTCATATTCAACTTATTGCTGTGCCATATATTTATACAAACTCCTAATAGCTTAAATAATTAGGAAATGCTTTTGAGTTACCAGTATCATCTTACCCATGGAGGAATGTCAACAATTTCAAGTTATTGTCCCTTCTGATTTCCCTTTTCTGTTAATGTTTTTATGCTTCTCTTGAGTCTTGTTTTTGAAGATCAAATTTTCTGTTAAGCTCTAATCTTTTCATCAGGAAAGTCTGAAAGTCCCCTATTTCATTGAGTGTCTATCTTTTCCCCTGAAAGAATATGTTCAGTTTTACTGGGTAGCTGATTCCTGATCGTAGTCCAAGCTCTTTTAACTACTGGATTATCATATTCCAAGTACTCTGACCCTTTAATATAGAAACTGCTAAATCTTGTATTTATCTGATAGTGATTCCATGAAACTTGAATTGTTTCTTCCTGGCTCCTTACAATATTTTCTCATTGACCTCCCAATTCTGGAATTTGGTTATAACATTCCTGAGATTTTTCATTTGGAGAATCTCTTTTAGAAGGTGATTGGTGAATTCTTTCAATTTCTAGTGCACCCTCAAGTTGTACACTATCAGGGCAATTTTCCTGGATAATTCCTTGAAAGATGATGTCTAGGCTCTTTTTTTTTAATCACAGGTTTTGAGTAGTCCAATAATTCTTAAATTATCTCACCTGAATCTATTTTCTAAGTCAGTTGTTTTTCCAATGAGATATTTTACATTGTCTTCTATTTTTTTTCATTATTTCGATTTAGTTTTATGGTTTCTTGATTTCTCATGAAGTCATTAACTTTCATTTATTCAGTTCTAATTTTTAATAAATCATTTTCTTCAGTTAGCTTTTGTGTCTCTTTTTCCATTTGGCTGTCTACTTTTCATGGAATATTTTTTTCATTGAATTTTTGTGTCTTTTTTCCCATTTGAACAACTCTGCTTTTTAAAAGACATTCTTCTCTTTGGCTTTTTGTATCTCTTTTACCATTTGACCATCTTTGCTTTTTAATATATTGTTTTCTTTAGTATTTTTGGCATTTCTTTTAACAAACTGCTCATTTTTCATGTTTTTTTGCATGACTCTCATTTCTCTTCCCAATTTTTCTTCTACCTTTCTTACTTGATTTTCTAAATCCTTTTTGAGTTCTTCCATGGATTGAGTTCAATTTATAATTTTGTTGAGGCTTTGGATGTAGAATCTTTATCTCCAAAAGAGTTATCTTCTTCTGAGTGTATATATTTTGATCTTCCTTGTTAACATATTAACATTGGTCAGATTTTTTTTTCTGTTGTTTGCTCATTTTTCCAGTCCATGACTGGATTTTAACTCTTTTGCTTCCAGATCAGAGGGTATACTTCCGGGTTTTGTGTGGCCGCTTTCGGAGAAACTTAAATGGACATTTCTGTTTTCAGTTCTTTCAAGAAGTGTGATTTAAGGTGAAATATTGACTACTCTCCTGGTTTGTGAATGTTGAGAAGCACTTTTTTCTGCCCTGGCACTGTGATGAAGGTAACCTACCCCTTGGTGCTGCTAGCATTAGATTCCTGCCTCAGTGATAGCAACAAGACCCCCATAATTTCATTTTGACCTGTTATTCAACCTCTTATCATCTGCTGACTGAGAGTTCTAAAAGTAGCAGGTGCTGCTGCTGCTAATTAAGGGGCTCCCAAAGCCTGCTCCTGATTTGCTCAGGCCCAGTTTGCATGCCCTTTGCAGGACTATGATTCTCTCTCACCCTGTTGCAACAGACCTTCTAAGTTGTTTTGGATTGGAAAATTGTTTCAGTATGTAATTTTGGGGGTTCAACCACACTAGAATTTATTTAGAGTCATTATTTAAAAGTATTTTAAGTGTTTGGGGTAAAGCTCAGAGTAATTCCTGCCTTTACTTCACAATATTGGTTCGACCTCCAAGGCCCATAATCCCATAATTTGTTAATGGTATCCCGAGTTCCAAGTTATATAACAATATGTTTTTAACTAAATTGGGAAAATTATAAAAATATATTCAGTCCTAAGCTTAAATTACATAAAGTAAATAATATTAAATTTGAAAAGAGAAAACTAGAGTGACTGAAAATCATTGAAAATATTAACTTAAATTTTAGAAATCGTAATTAATTATAACTGGTAATAAGAGGAATATAAAAAAAATCATTGATTGAAAAGGAGATGGACATACTTAGACCAGAATTTTGGAAAGCCCTTTTTGAGTATAATGGCATGAATCCTACTAGCAGATAATTTATTCCAGAATTGAGTAACTAAAAAAACCCCAAAATACTGTATTTGATATAACCATCAGAAATATAGATATTATCCCACAAAATTTGAAAGAAAGTATAAAAGCATTTTAAGACCTGCACTCAAAAATACATGGGGTAATCATTGCAATAGTATGAAGTACATAAAAGGTACATAATAACACAACAAAACTAAATTTGATATATAAGTTTTACTGCGTTGGCTTGAGAAAGAAAGATATCAATGGAAAGAGAAATTTCCTGAAGGACAATGTAAAAAATTTATGGTCTTTTACATCATGGTGTGATAATCAAATTGAACTAGAATACTAAATTATGTAAGGATTCTTGTGGTCCACATGTTGACTTAGAAAAATATATAATAAAATTATCTATGCTTAGTATTTTTGTATATTTAATTAAATATTTCCAAAAGGCATTTTAATCTTGTTTGGACCTTACTTTGAAGGTCTGTGGCTCTCAGGCAGCCAGTGGACTAACTGTTTGATCTCTACTCTACATGGACACAATAAATTTCAACACAAAGAAAATGCAAACTGGTTCAAATGAGAAACAGAAAGCTAGTGCACCATTTCTATAATCAATGACAGAAAAATTACTTCTAGGGAGGTCACTTAAACCATAGCTTAACTCAAAACTTGAAAAGGAATAGGACTAGATAAAATCCAAAATTGCTATTTCATAGTGGCATATAATTTGATAGCATAGCAAATGAACACCTTCCTCTCAGAATGAGTTTGAACTACCTTTATTAATAGAAGGTACCACTTAATAATTACCAAAAAATGAAAACATCCGTATGCCCTCCAAATATAGGTCAGTTGAATGCTTCTGTATACTATATAGAATATTTACAACTTGCCTTTATTTCCTCTCTATGATTCTTTGTATATACTTAAGCATTTGCTGGAGCTAGGAGAATTGATTCATGAGTACAGAAAGTTAAATTTTCAGTACAAATATTTACACCTTGGAAATAGGTAACCACTACAAACCAAAGATTTGATTTATTGTTTTGTAGATTGTCTAGACTTAATAAAGTGATGGAGAAAATATTAATAATGAAGATTAAAATTTAAAAGTTTTTTGCATACATTTATTTTTCTATAGAGGTACCTTTTAAGTATTTACTAGCACATCCTTTATATACCTATTTATTTGTATATGCTGTTTTCCTCATTATAAATTTATTAATACTTACAAGAAAATAACATTGACTGAGCTCAATATGCCTAAGTAGGAAAAAAACCCAAAAATGAATTGTTTTTTTAATTTTAAGCTATCTGAAAGCAGACTTAACTCTTATATGTATTTTTTTCAGTTACTGTAAAGTTTTTGACTCCTCATAGTTTTTGGGTTATTCATACATTGGAGCACACCTGAGTAAAGTGAGAAGGCTAGAGTATTTGATATCCACAGAGAAAACTATCCTTTATTCCAGATCACAGAATAATTTGTGAGTTGGAAGAGATCTCAGTGGCCATAAAGCCCAAGACTTACATAAAAGAAATTCCAACAATAAAATGTTTGACAAGTAGTCAGTTGGCCTAAACTTGAAGACCTCCAAGAAATGGAAGGGGATAGAAGGAGGGAATAAGCATACATATTTCTATGTGTCAGATTTTGTGCTGAGGACTTCATACAAATATCTCATTTTATTCGAGAAACCTGAGGTAAGCAGAGATTAATTGATTTGCCCAGGGAAACACAGATAACAGATATTTGAGACTGATCTTTAAATATGCTTCTATTAAACTTCCAACTCATTGCTCCTAGTTCTGACTTTTGGGGGCAAATAGAACAGGTATAATCCTTCTGACTCACTACAACTGATCAAATACTAGATAACTATTTATGTCTTCCATAAGACATCTGTTCTCCAGGCTATGCCCTCTGGTTAACTCAACTAATTTTCATACATCATGGATTCAAAACTATACTGATTCACTATATTGATGCTACTTCTCTGGTCACTCTTTAGCTTTTCCATGCCTTTCTTAAGCTGGGGGTCAATAAAGCAAAAGCAATATTGTAGATGAGATGTGATCAGAGCAGACTATAGACGTACTATTGTGTAACATTTACTGGAAGTTATGTCTGTCTTAATACAATCCAAGTTTACATTGACTTTTTAATCTGTTATATCACATTGATGATTCAATATAAGCTTCTAGTCTAATAGCCATGCCCACAGCATTTTTCTATACTGCTTTTTAAGCAAGCTTGCTCATCAACATAGAAATGGAAGTCCATTATGTTTCCTGCTTCCCTTAAATTCACTGCCATCTTTCCTAAATAGACCTATGAGTATAAAATCAAAATATCTTATTAATCACTTGATGCACATGTATGACGGAAAAGCTACATAGTCCCAACAAAAACTTATCAAACATTGATTTTTTTTTCCTTTTATTCTCCCCCAAAGATAATTCATCAGCTGGATGGTGCAGTGAGTGAATTAAGAGTTGAACTTGGAGTTAGGAAGGTATCTGACCCAGATAAAGCACCAAAGAAAGAGCTCTAAACCTTAAGTCTCATAGTTGCAGAAAAAAATAGATAATGCAATTTAGGTGGAGTTGTATTTCTATTACTTTTAATTGCTTTGGCTAGATGTGTTCTCTGTCATTATGTTTTAAGTGTGTGACTATTCTTCCCCTTGGATGTCCCAGAGGACTGGACCCTGACTTTGAAGGGGAAGAGTGTTTTGCAATTACTGCCTTTAAGTAAAATCTTTTGTTAAGAGTTAATTAAGCCTAATAGTTAAATGTTAATAGAAAACACACTGATGGGGGGGGTTAGGAATTATCATATTATTTATATAGAGTTATCTCTAGAACCAAATGTGGCAGCTACTTTTCTAAGAATATCTAACTTCTGAGTGTGAGTGTGAGTGATCATAGCGGGAAAAAGAGCTATCTTAAAGGGAGGTGTGACATAAGTTTTAAAAATTCACATTTCAGGGTGGTCAGGTGGCACAGGGGATAGAGCACTGGCCCTGGAGTCAGGAGTACCTGAGTTCAATTCTGACTTCAGACACTTAAAAATTACCTAGCTGTGTGACTTTGGACAAGTCACATAACCTCATCCATCATCTAGCAAAAGCAAACAACCTCCCTCCCCCCCCCAGAAAATTCACATTTCTTTGTGAAGAATAGATTAAAGGAGAAATCTAGCTATACATATATATATATATATATATACATATATATATATATATATGTATATATATATATATATATATATAATGTATATAAAGAGAGAGAGAGACAGAGCGACAGAGAGAGAGAGACAGAGAGAGAGTCAGAGAAGTTTAGGAGACAACTGAGAAATGATAAAAGCTTGAACTAAAGTGGTTGTAGTGGGAGTAGATTAGAGTAGATTAGAGTAGAGTAGATTAGAGAAAATAAGGACTGAATGTTGGAAGAGGAAAGGATAAAATATAATCCTGAGATTTTAAGCTTTATCAACAGAAATAGGTGAAAGGATGTTTCCCACAGATTTTAGACTCTGCATTATAGCTTATCATTGTTTGATTAGGTTTTTTAAAATATGTATTTAGTCAATTTTGGTCCAAAATTGTTGCCTTGGTTCCATGATACATTAAAATTTATCACAATCATCTTTTATTTTTTAAACCAATCAATCAAACTTGTTCTTATTCTTTCCTAAACACTGTTAAATGTTGAACAGTAAAATAGACAGATTCTGCACTTAAAGAGCTTATAATCTAATGGGAAAGACAAACAAATATATTTATAACTAGATATAAATAGGATAGAAGCCCCTGGAAAAAAAGGGATGGGGGGAGGTTTCCTATAGACATATTTAACTTTCAGATAAGAAAGAATTGTACCTTTGCTTATACTCTAAATGAGAGAATTATACAGTCATTTCCTTTAATAATTCAGATTACAAATATTCAACCTGTCCATCCTATGTGACTCATATTGCATAAATAATACTGGATTTGTAATTAAAGGATCTGAGTTTAAATTCTAGTTCAGCTATGCACCACCTCAGTGAAATTTGATAGGTTATTGCAATTCCTTCAGTTTCCATTTCACATGCAAAATCAAGGAAATGACTGAGAGAGAAAGACTCTATTTACCCTCAATTTCTGAATATATAATTGTACCATACTATGCTTTCTCATAAGTTAAACATAGGGAATTTACCATATTCTAGGATGCATTCTCAAGTTCTCCTGATATGTGAAAATAATCAATATGGCTCAAGACTTCCCATTATTTATTTATACCTTGGTGCCATCCTGAGATCAACTCATTTTCCCCCACATATTTTATGTTGGTATCCTTTATATCATTTTTATACAACTTTATGATAATTTCTTATAGTCTTACAACTTGGTAATCCTTAACTTCAGTTCTTTGGACACTTTAGATTCTCATGACTTAGTGATACAAACATCTCTATAAGAATATTGTATAAAAAAGTGGGTTGTTGTTTCAGGTTATTAAAAGAAGTTTCTATTTTCCAATTGCAATGTGGGTCACTTTCTTCCTATGAAAGAAAAGCTGCCTTGAATCATAAAATAACAATAATGTGAATAAGCTATTAAGAAAAAATTGTGTAGACCTCCACAGGGAGAAAAATGGGAGGGAGGTGAAGAGTCACTACAAATTGCATAGTAGCCAGATGAAAGAATCAATCAGTCAATCAATCAATAAAGCATTTATTATAAGCCAAGTACTATATATAACATCTATGACACATATGAAAAAAATGAGGGCCAATCACCTCCCCCCCCCTTCAAGGTACTTCCTTGCTAATATGGGAAAAAAATCATAAAGGAAAGTGGTGAAAGGAAGTTTATTTTTGTTCAAGAAGTCATGAGAATGGTGAGTAAAATCAATGGGGAATTGATTGACATGTTCTTTCTAGTTGTGATGACAGTAATAATTTCAGTTTTGTTCTTGGAACAGAAATCATTAGAGCAAGGCAAATGGCAAGAAGATAACTGGCACAGAATATAAAATTCTAGGGTTGACTAGTTCTGGTGGATCAATCAGTAGTTTAGAGGGTTAAATTTCTCAGGGTGTGGTCTTTATTTTATTCCAAGAGTAATAGCAACATTCTAGATTAAAGGCAAGAAGTTGGCCAGAGTGGATTATGCAACATTCTTGGTTTAGTTAGCTAAGTAATGCTCTTCCCACCCTCCCACCCTCAAATCCCAAGCTGGTTCTTATTACTAGCTGCCAAAGGAAAAGCAGTAATTTGGCATCCATTATCCAAACAAAAATTAAATTTGGTGCATAATCAATTAAAAAAAATTAGTGGCCCTAGGCATTTGCTTATGTTCCTGACCCCAGGGGAATAACAGAGTGTCTGTGCTGATTTACCATCTTAGAACCCATCATATGTTGCATCTCATTAAACTTTTCCTTTAAATTGCAAATGGTTGATAATAAATAAAATAGTGTTAATTATAAAAATGTATTTTAATGTCAGTAACTTATCTTCGTTGTTTTAAATTATTTTTGTTATCTTCAGAGTTAGGCTCTTAAAATTTTTAAAGTATTTCAGAAAATGGTTTTATAAAATTTAAGTCTATATGTCATGTGACAGATGTAATTTTACTTCCTACTGTTATTAAATGAAAGTGATTTATCCCTCCTTCCCACCTCCCCATCATGCACCCTTTCTATCTTTGAAGCTTTTGCTAGTTAAGCAGCTTTACTGGTCAGCTCTCAATACAGTCTGCTAAATCATATTTATTTCCTCATATTGATATAATTATTATAGATAGGAAAATTATATAGCAGGTCTAGTGATACTAATATACTCCTTTTACTTCTTGGAGCATCAATAGAAAACCAGTCAAATCAATGGATAAAAATGGTTTGAAGGCATAGACTTGGGAGCTATTTCCCAAAGGATGCTTCCTTAGAAGAGTCATCAGTCTTTTGATTGATACATTTCCAGATCTCTCTTCCCTGCACTGTTTATTGTTTAGATCATTCATTATGATTTAATAAATTGTTAAATGGATTTAAACATTACTTCCACCTACCAATTCTAGAATTTTAATACTTAAGCAAAGTATATTTATAAAGAAAAAATAATAATAGCAGTTTTCACAATGGAAATGCATCATTACCTTAATGTTCTATATATATTAAATTGAAATGAAATCTGTATGACAACTTACTTTTTTCACTCAGATTCTTCCTTTGTTTTGACATATTGACAAAGAATTCAACCACTCTATACCAACAGTTTCAGTTTGGACTTGAAATCTGTTTCTGGTTCTCAGGCACAAATCCTGTAAAAATATATTTTCTCCTCTTACTACTATTATTTCTCAGTTTGCTGGAATCATTATTTTTATCTCCAACCTGACAACTTTTTTCCTAATGGTTATGATAACAATCAGTCACAACTAATAGATTTTAGTTTTAATATGTTAACAACTGAATGCCGTTTCCTTACACTGACAAGTTATTTCCTTTGTAGTCACTATTGTTACCTGTGCTGCTGTGCTGATATGACATCTCTTTGGTTCTTTCCCTATGTTACCATGGGAATAATTTATTATTGTTGTCAAGGATGGACAATCCAAATACATTTTAAGTAGGGATAATGTGAAAACTTTCAAAAATACCTGTCCTGTCATTTTTGTAGAATGTCTTTCAAAAGCATGATATTTTATTTTTAATATTAGCATTCCATACTATTAAAAGTTTAGAACAGATTAAAAAGATTTCAATAACATTTTACAATTGATTCTTTCTCCCAGAAACTACTGCTCTGTATTGGGTTATTCTTAACAATATCAAGCTAGAGAAAAGTTGAAAATAGATATCTTGTACTTCCTGATTAACATACCTTAGTAAATGAATAACTATAGTGACAGCTTTGTCAGTCTGT
This sequence comes from Macrotis lagotis, assembly GCF_037893015.1. Taxonomy (NCBI): domain Eukaryota; kingdom Metazoa; phylum Chordata; class Mammalia; order Peramelemorphia; family Peramelidae; genus Macrotis; species Macrotis lagotis. The sequence continues at coordinate 137,819,398 of NC_133661.1, read as the reverse complement.
ATTTATCTATGGCTTATACACTTTTTAAAAAAAATGCATTTTAACCTGAATTCAGCTAACCCATGTATTTCAGTGTCTCTGTGAAAAATTGGTAAAGCAAATGAATAGTCAAGTATTTCATAACCTATGATTGAATATCACTAGTTGTCATAAAATTAGTAAATGGTGTTTTGACTGTAGATAATCCTTGCTTTCGTAACACAAAATATACAATCATCTAATAAAACTAATGCATCCAAGATTAGAAGGAAAACAAATCTGGGAAACAATTTTCATAGTAGGAATCTGATCAAAGTCTCATTTTTAGAATATATAGAGAATTGAATTAAATTTATTAGTTATGATTAACTCCTCAATTGAAAAATGGTCAAAGGATATAAAGAGGTGTTTTTGCAAAAAAAAGAAATTAAAGCTATATATAATAATATGAAAAACATGGTCATAATCATTATTGATCAGAGAAATGCAAATTAATACAACTATGAGGTATTATCTCATACCTATCAGATTGACTAAGATGATTAAAAGGGAAAATGATCAATGTTGGATAAGATGTGGAAAGATTGGAACATTAATGCATTGCTAGTGGAGTTCTGAACTAATGCAACCATTCCAGAAAGCAATATAATATTATAACCAAAAAGCAATAAAACATATCATACCCTTTGACTCAGCAATATCAATTCTAGACCTATATCCAAAAGAAATCATAAAAATAAAAAATGTTCACATGTTGAAAAATATTAATATCAATTTTTGTAGTAGCAAAGAATTGGAAATTAAGGGATATCCATCAATTGGAAAATGGCAGAACAAATTATTATATATGAATGTTAAGGAGTACTATTGCTCTATAAGAAATCATGGATAGTTGGACTTTAGAGAAACATGAAAAGAATTACATGAATTGCTATTGAGTAAAGGGAGTAGAATCAAGAGAACATGTATGAAAATTGATGGGATGGCCATCAATTGGGAAGTGGATAAACAAGTCATGGTACATGAATACTATGAAATACTATTATTCTATAAGAAATCATAATTGGTTATACTCTAAAGAAGCATGGAACGACTTACAGTACCTGATACTGAGCAAAGGGAGTAGAACCAAGAGAACAATGTACACATCAACAACAACCATTGTAAAATGAACAACCTTGATGGAAATGGCTCCTCTCCACTGTTCAGAGAGTTAGGACAACTGCATTAGACTAGCTATGGACTATAATAATAGTCTAATTATTATTATTATTATTATTACTATAACTAATTAACATATATGATATGATATAACCAATAAATATATAATATAATTAATATTCCCCTTACAGAGGAAGAAAAAGAAAACAAAATACACACACACACATACACACAAAAACACCCCTTCAGAATCTGATGAACACTTTATAAAAATTATCTTATGTATATCTTGCCCTTGATCCTAATTTTTCATACCAAAAATTACTAATCTGTAAACATGTTTATCAAAATATGTATGTTGCTTGTTGGCCTAACTATTCACCCCTGAGAGGAGGGGGGTTGGGCAGGGAGGGTAGAAGGAAATTTTATAACTTGAAAATATTCATGTGCATATGGATGAAAATAAATAAATATTTTTTTAAAAAAGAAAACAAGTACACATTAACAACAACATTATGAGCTGACCAACTATGATAGATGCAGCACATCTCAACAATTCAGAAATTTAGGATAACCCTGGGAGACCTATTATGAACAACATCATTGACATCCAGAGACAAAGTGAAACAAACAAAAGAACCACAAGATTTGAATGGATACTATGTTCACTTTTTAAATACTTCTCTTACATTTTTCCTTCCTATTCAATGGTTTTCTTTTTTCCCCTTAGTCTTAATTCCTCATACACAAAATGACTAATATGTCATATTAAGCATAAATGGAGATATGTATCTTTAACTACACTGCTCATCATTTATGGGAGGGTGGTGGAAAAGGAGAGTGGTAGAGAAATGTAACATAAATATGCAAGTGGATGAACTATGAAAACTTTCAAAACATATAATTGGAAAAAGAGAATGAATACCCAAAAAATCATGCACATATATGAGCTAATAGTGGTTTACTTTGTACTGTTTTTTTCTTTTTCTTTTAACCTTTTGGTGACTCATTTAGATTTATTTTCAAATGTTTAAAGGAATAGTGTTTTATATGGATGTTTACAATATATAGGATAGGATATATGATTTCATTATTGTGGGGAACTTAATCATGCTAATGATCAATTACTCATCTTCCTATAGTGTTGGTTGGGGCACTAAGTAGTTGTATTTCTCTTAGAGACTCATAGAAGTAGAAATTGGACTTGAGTATTCTAAGTATAAGGCCAGTGATTAATCTACTATGTCATGTCCCTATAAATATGTGCATGATATGATACAATGCAGTATAAATCATAAATATATATGCATCAATGGACATCTATATCCATCCACATGTACAAGCCATTAGATGTTCTTTAACCTTTATATTTGCATGTATATGTATATACATGCATATAATATATCCATATGGTAATGACCACTGTATAAAGCTTGGAAAATGCTAGGTATGTTAACATGAGAATTTAAAAACATGAACAGTGTAAATTTCTCAAGATTGCTGTTTTTTCTTATTTTTATTTCACCAAAATTTTACAGAAACAGAGAGAGGAAAACTGGACAAAGCTTTACAAAGAAAATTTAGAGCTACTTTGTAAAGTTGGTTTTTTGTTGCACTTGAAGACATGCAAATTGGTATTGCTATTGCAACCAGTGTTTCTTTTAAATCTTTCTATGATTGAAACTGGAAATGAATGACATTAAAAGCCTCAGTTCTGATTGAAGCTATGAGCACAGTGGGTGCTTTCATTATATGTTTACAAATTGAGAGATCTTCTGAGCTTAACCTTTGTGGTTATTTTCAACTGATTGCAAGTGTGACAATTACAAAATTTATGTTGTGCTTCTCTTTTTAAAGATTCACCTTTTAAATAGAGATTTGAAATTCAGTACTTTTTTGCCTTTCTACCATATTTGGAGAAGGGATAGTAGGAGAATAATGGTGTAGGAAGTAAAGGGAGGTGGGAAAAATCAGCCTATTTTTCCTCTTCTCCAGAACCCTGTAGATGGAGCCCTGCACTAAGAACTTGCAGCATCTTTCCAACAGATTGACTTCCTTTGGGTTGATGATGATTGATTGTGTTGTTTTCTTCATTACTTTAAACCTAATCAGTGCTTGGTGTAATTTGAGTAATGATTGCTCATTATTGGCAATTGTGAAGTTTAAGGCTTTCTTCATTTTACCTCACAAGGCAGTCAGTTGGGAGATGCTGGTAACCATTCCCATTTGTATGATTTCTCTGTGTGTGTGTGTGTGTGTGTGTGTGTGTGTGTGTGTGTGTGTGAGACTTGGGGTATTGGCATTGAAAGATTCCAAGTATAGTGATTTATGGGAAATGGTCAAGCTTTGTGAAAGTTTGACTGTGCATTTTCTTGACTGGAAATTATTGTCATCCACCTCTCCCAAGAAATCTGTTAATGACAGAGATAGTTTTCCCTAGAGAAAATCATATAGTGTTTTTCCCCCCTTAAAACTCTCATATTCTATAAATCATGCTATTTCATACAATATAAACTCTTTGCTCTGTCTTATAAATGAAGATATATGTTTCAAAAAACAATTCCTTATAGTGAAAAAAGATAATTAATGAGAAAAATAAATAGACCAACCTTTGTATATTATATCTTATTAAGAAGTTGAACTTTTAAAGTGTTTTTAAAATGAAATTTGTTTTCGATTAATGACTGATTGATTCAGAGATTTAAAACTTGTAGTGTAACACCTGAGGGAGAAGTTTTAAGATGTTCAGCAAGAAAATAATATGCTTTACAAAATGTGGCACAACCATTAGATACTTTAGATATTCCATATGCTGTGTATATAAAATTATATACCCATAAAATTTGAAGACTGATGAATTCACAAAGCAAAAGAAATGAACTTTTTATTTAGTTTTTGCAAGGCAGTGGGGTTAAGTAACTTACCCAGGGTCACACAGTGGGTAATTATTATGTGTCTGAGACTAGATTTGAATTCAGGACCTCCTGAGTGCAGGGCTGGTGCTCTATCTACTGCACCACCTAGCTGCCCCAAAAGAAATGAAATTTGAGATTACTTAAACTTTGCAAAGTTGGGCAAATATCATTCTGTTCTTCTAGATGATTATACCAATATTCTGACAATTTTGAACCATGTATTGCACCATGCAACAAAAACAAAGGTATTTAACAAAGAACACAATTATATCTATTTATTTAAAGAATATTTTTTTTTAGTTTTTCCAAGGCAATGAGGTTAAGTGACTTGCCCAAGGCCACACAGCTAGGTAATTATCAAGTGTCTGAGGCTGGAGTTGAACTCAGGTACTCCTGACTCCAGGGTCAGTGCTCTATCCACTGCACCACCTAGCTGCCCCTATTGAAAGCATTTATGATTTGGATGCTTAGACTATCACTGAGGTCTAGTCCTTTATTCTTAGATAACAAATTAAGTAGCCTTTTTACTTAAGAAGTAAAGACAAAAGTGGGGTAGATAAGGTTGTCTTTTCCTATTTCCTCTGTCCTGATCATCCCATGTTAAAAGCTTTTTTTTTTTCCAATTGGAGAAAAGAAATGTATATTAGAAAAATTTCTGGTGCTACTTGAAACCCTGATGTGGTCCATACAATAAGAGATTATCAATCCATTTATTTATCATGTAAAACTATTTACTGAATTCTTCTTAAGCAGAGAGTACTATGAAGCCTACCTTCCTAAAAACCATAATAATTGCACTTCAGGGAACCACAAATCAAAATTATTTGAACACAATCCTGGCATGAACCAATTAGATCAGCTCTGAAAAGAATGGGGGGATGGGGTTTGAACATACTTTTATTTTGAGAGCTTCCTGCCTACTTGCACAATGAACTAAGACTGAATACATCTAGAGAAAACCTAATGCTTTTGTATTTAGCAAAGAATTTCATGAGATCTTTCTGGACAGTATGAATTAAGTTATGGCTAAGTTAGGTGACTTATATCTGCTTTAACAACTGTATACCAAAGAGTAATTAATGGTTCAATATCTTCTTGAATGATAGCCTCAAATAATATGCTCTTTTGTTTCATGTTTAGATGAATAACAATTTCTATTGTTACTCTTCTTGCCTTGTAACTATTTTCAACAATATCCACTTTGTTAGATTGGCAGTTTTCTCTTTTTCCTTATTATTTAGAATATTATCCTTTTGATTTGAATTGAAGAACTCCAAGCAAATGAATTTATAGAGGACATAACTCATACTTCATCTTTAGCCAAGAACCTGTAAATTTTATTCTTTATGGATCTATCATTTTTGTCCAATTGCACAATGAACAGGATATATACTGTATATATTGAGTTAATTTACGAAGCTTTCTATTCAGTTTCCTATAATGTTGTAAGCAATATGGCTCCTTTATGCATTTGAATTTCCCAGGGTATTCAGTGAGTTTGATAATCATTTATTGAATGACTAATTAGAGTATTTAACAAAACAAATACAAGTCTTGAGCCCTTCCTCAAGATCTCAAGGAGCTTACCTCTGAATAGGAGAAACAAATCTATAAAGATGAGCATTGACCAAGGAAGGGTCAACACTCCTGTGAAAAGGCACAGGAATTAGGGAGTAGAACCATATGACAATTGATTGACCCTGTATTTTCAGAAAAAAATGGTAATAAAGTTTTGATTCCTGTTCCCAGTGCAAGAGGAATGGAGAAGGGGGTAGAAGAATAGCAGCAGAGACTGCATGAAGTCAGGCTGATTGGGTGTTTTTGCATTGATTCAATCAACAGACAATAGTATTCATCCCCAGAGAGCTAAATCGAAATTTCAAATATCCTTTTATTGTTATCTTGGAATGTCAAGTAAGCCAGACTTTTCTTTCACTCAGATTTTTGTATTTTCTAAAGAGGTTTTATAGACTTCCAGATATTTGATTAGTGCATAGTCATCTGAAAAGAGGCACATTTTAAAAACTTGATCACTGGAAAGGAATCTTTCTATTTCAATTCTGGCAAGACATGAGTGTATGAGTGTATACCTTAAAGAGTTGATAGTTCTATTTAATTTTTTGAGTACACTTGTTTTAATTGTTCTATCAGAGAAACACTCAGTAACTTATAGAGATGAATGTGATATGAAAAAAAAAATGATCTACCAAAGCTTGCATGTTTCATTGGTATATTTTCATCAATGATACTTTTCTCATTTTCATAGACATTTACATAAGATGTATATAGATAAGGAAGTAGGCATGTGCATTGGTAACTACTGATATCTTTCCAGTTATATAGAGGATGAAGAAGTGACCTGCTGTGGTCACAGTTCATGCTTCTTTCATTAAAATGTAAACTTATTGAGGGTAGATACAATGTTTTGTTTTTCTTCATATCATCATCACTTAATATAGCTGGCACAAAGTAAGCAATTAATCAATGAATTTTAGTTGAAAATAGTTATGCCCCAGAAACAAATCGCTAAATATTCCAGGAGATCATAAGCTCAACAAGAGTCCTCTATAAACAGAATGCTCCAAAAGCTATGGATCATGAAATGAAATAGATTACCTAACTAAAGGAACTATTTTATTTTTATTGTTCATAACATAGCAAGAGTTTAGTGTTCATACTTTAAAACAATAAATACTTTGAAAAATTACAAAGTGAAGATGTTTGTTCTTTATTTTCTTTTTTAATTAATTTTTATTAAAAATATTATTTGAGTTTTACAATTTTCTGCCAATCTTACTTTCCCCCCCCCCCCCAGAAAGCAGTCTTCACTTTGTTTCCATGTTGTACCTTGATCCAAATTGGGTGTGATGAGAGAGAAATCATATCCTTAGAGAAGAGACAAGAATTCTAAGAAGTAACAAGATCAGACAATAAGATATATTTGTTTTTTTTTTCTAAATAAAATGGAATAGTGCTTGAACTTCGTTCAAACTCCACAGTTCCTTATCTGGATGCAGATGGCACTCTCCTTTGTAAACAGCCCCAAATTGCTACTGATTGTTGCACTGATGGAATGAGTGAGTTGTTCAAGGTTGTTCATCACTCCTGCTTTATCTTGCTAGACATATACAGTAAAGTTGAGGATTTATGAGGGTTTATTTTATAACCTGTAACTGCTAAAATTGCTAATGGTTTCCAGTAGTGTTTTGGATGATTTCTTGGGATTTTCTAGCTAGACCATCATATCATCTGAAAAGAGGGAGAGTTTTGTCTCCTCCTTCCCAATTCTAATTCCTTCAAATTATTTTTCTTCTTTAGTTGCTGATGCTAACATTTCTAATACAATATTAAATAGTAGTGGTGATAATGGTCACCCTTGTTTCACCCCTGATCTTATTGGTAATGCCTCTAGACTCTCCCCATTGAATATAATGCTTGTTGATGGTTTCAGATAGATACTGCTAATTATTTTAAGGAACAGTCCATTTATTCCTACACTCTGTAGTGTTTTTAATAGGAATGGATTCTGTATTTTGTCAAGAGATTTTTCAGCATCTATTGATATGGTCATTTGTTTTCTGATAGGTTTGTTTTTGATATAATTGAGTATACTAACCATTTTCCTAATATCGAACCAATGCTGCATTCCTGGAATAAATTCTACTTGATCATAATGAATTGTCCTGGTGATAACTTGTTGTAATCATTTTCTAAGATTTTATTTAAGATTTTTACATCTATATTCATCAGGGAAATAGGCCTATAATTTTCTTTCTCTGTTTTAACTCTTCCTGGTTTAGGTAACAGCACCATATTGGTTTCATAGAAAGAGTGAGACAGAGTTCCATCTTTCCCTATTTTTCTAAAGAGTTTATAAAGAATTGGAACAAATTGTTCCTTAAATGTTTGGTAGAATTCACTTGTGAATCCATCAGGCCCTGGAGATTTTTTTTTAGGGAGTTCAATGATGGCTTGTAGAATTTCTTTTTCTGAGATACGGTTGTTTAGGTATTTAATCTCTTCTTCATTTAACCTGGGCAACTTATATTTTTGTAAATATTCATCCATTTCATTTAGATTATTAAATTTATTGGCATAGAGTTGGGCAAAATAATTTCGAATTATTGCTTTAATTTCCTCCTCATTGGTGGTGAGTTCACCTTTTTCATTTACGATACTAGCAATTTTCTTCTTTCTTTTTTTTAATCAAATTGACCAGAGGTTTATCAATGTCATTGATTTTTCATAATACTAACTTTTGGTTTTAATTATTAATTCAATAGTTTTTTTGCTTTCTATTTTATTAATTTCTCCTTTAATATTTAGAATTTCTAATTTGGTATTTAATTGGGTATTTTTGATTTGTTCTTTCTCTAATTTTTTTAGTTGCCTGTTTAGTTCATTGATTTACTCTTTATCCAATTATTCATGTAAGCATTTAGAGATATAATATATCCCTTGAGAGTCACTTTGAATGAATCCCATAGGTTTTGGTATGTTGGTTCATTATTATTATCTAGGATAAAGTGGTTAATTCTTTCTATAATTGGTTTTTTGCTCCACTCATTTTTTTAAAATGAGGTTATTCAGTTTCCAATTTGTTCTGGGTCTATATCTCCTTGGTCTAGTATTGCATATGACTTTTATTGTGATCTGAGAAAGATGTATTCACTATTTCTGCCTTTCTGCAGTTGATCATTAGGTTTTTATGTCCCAGTACATGGTCAATTTTTGTATGTACTGCAGAGAAAAAGGTATATTCCTTTCCATCCCCATTCAGTTTCCTCCATAAGTCTACCATATCTAATTTTTCTAAAAAAATCTATTTACCTCCTTAACTTCTTTCTTATTTACTTTATGATTCAATTCATCTAGATCTGACAGTGAGAGGTTGAGTTCTCCCACTAGTAGTGTTTTGCTGTCTATGTCTTCCTGTAGTTCTTTCAGCTTCTCCTCTAAGAATCTGGGTGCTGTCCCACTGGGTACATATATATTCAATATTGAAATGACTTTATTGTCTATGGTACCTTTTAGGAGGATAAATTTTCCTTCCTTATCTCTTTTAACACTATCTATTTTTGCTGCTGCTTTGTCTGAGATAAGGATTGCTACCCCTGCTTTTTTTAATTCAGCTGAAGCAAAATATATTTTGCTCCAACCTTTTACCTTCACTCTATATGTATCTCTCTGCCTCAAATGAGTTTCTTGTAAGCAGCATATTGCAGGATTCTGGTTTGTAAGCCACTCTGCTATTTTCTTACATTTTAAGGGAGAGTTCATCCAATTCACATGCAAAGTTATGATTACTAATTATTTATTGCCCTCCATGCTATCTTCCCTCTGCTTGTATTTTCCTCTTCCCCACTTTATCCATATTCCCCAGCATTTTGTTTCTGAATACCACTCCCTTCAGTGTGTTTGGCATCCTAAATCACCCCCTCCCCTTTCTTTCCCCTTTCCCTTTTTCCCTTTTCCTTTCCCTTCCTTTTGTTATTTCCACTTTTCCCCCACTCCCCTTCCCTTTGTCCATCCCCCCTCCCCTTTTCCCCTTTTAATACTTGAAAGGTTATATGTCTTATAAGTTAACTGAGTATGTGTAGGTTGACTTTAAACCAAGTCTGATGAGAAGAAGATTCTCATCTGCTCCCTTCTTCCCCTCTATTACCATAGGTTTTTTTGTACCTCTTAATGTTATGAGATTTACACCATTCAATCCCCTCGCTCCTCCCTTCTCTTTCCTGTCCCCCTTTTTAAGGAGGTAGTGTTTTTTTAGTTCATTCTATCTAAGTCATGGAAAATTCTGAGTGTCTGTCCTTTCTAGTTCAGTATATTCTATCAAATAGACTCAAAATTCCTGACAGTTATTAGAGTCTTTCTCCTAAGTGGGGTTAAAGCCAGTTACATCACATGAGATAGCAGTCTCATGGATAGGACATGAATATCCATCATTTCTGGCTAGGTATATTCTCTCTGTTAGAGTTACAATTCTCAAGATTTATGAGAATCTTTTTCCCCATGCTGGGATATAGCCAGTTTCAACTTTACAGTATAGCATTTTTTTCCTTTTACCGATCCCCCCTTTTTTTTACCTTTTCATGTGTCTCTTGAACCTCCTGTTAGATGTCCAAATTTTCTATTTAGCTCTGGTCTTTTCATCAGAAATTTTTGGAATTCTTCTGTTTTGTTAAATGGCCATCGTTTCCCTGGAAGGGAAGGCTCAGCTTTTCGGGATAGTAGATTCTTGGCTGCATTCCAAGCTCCCTTGCTCTTTGAAATATCTTGTTCCAGGCCCTTAATGTTGATGCAGCCAGGTCCTGTGTGATACTTACTGTGGCTCCTTGATATTTAAATTCTATCTTTCTGTCTGTTTGCAGGATTTTCTCTCTTATCTGATAGTTCTGGAATTTGGCCACAACATTTGTTGGTGTTTTCATTTTAGGATCTTTTTCTGGTGGGGATTAATGTACTCTTTCAATAACTACTTTGCCCTCCAATTCCATGATATTAGGTCAGTTTTCCATCACTAGATCCTGTAATATTAAGTCCAGTCTTTTTTTTTGTCTTCAATGTTTTCAGGAAGTCCTATAGTTTTCAGGTTGCCCCTCCTCGATCTATTCCCTAGGTTAGTGGTTTTCTTGATGAGGTATTTTACATTTGCTTCTATTTTTTCTATTTTTTGGTTTTGTTTAACTGACTCTTGCTGTCTCATGGAGTCATTAGTTTCTGTAGACACCGTTCTTGTTTTGGGGGAGGAGTTTTCTTCATTAACCTTTTGCAACTCCTTTTCCAATTGGTTAATTCTACTTTTGAAAGAGCTTTCCATTTGACCAATTGAGGTTTTGAGAGAATTATTTTCTTTTTGCATTTGCCCAATTGAGGGTCTGACAGAATTATTCTCATTTTGTATTTGTCCAATTGAGGATCTGAGAGATTTAGACTCCTTTTGTATTTGTCCAATTGTACTTTCTAAGGTTTTCTTTTCTTGTTGCAAGGTATTAATTGTCTCTCCCAAATTTTTAAGCTCCTTCCTTATTTCTTCAAGGTAGTCTTTCTGTACTGAAGACCAGATTGTATTCTCCTCAGAGGTTTGAGTTCTCTCTGAGTTAGGGTCTTTCCCTTCCAAGAATTTTTCTATGGATCCACCTTTCCACTGACCCTTCTTCATTTTGCTAAGACCTTGAGTTGGGGAGGGGCTGGTTCACAGGGGCTTGGTATTCGCTAGAGCTTTACTCACTGAATCCAATTTCTCTGGCTGTGCAGTAGGAGTTGCTGGTTTCTTTCTCTGGAGTGTCTGTGACCTTGATTGAGGCCTTCTCCCTTTGCTTGAATACAGGAGTTGGAGATATTGAATTCTTTTGCCTTCAATCAATGGTGCTCTTTATCCTTGCCTGAGGTCATTTGTCAGCTGGGAGTTTCTTCTGCTCACATACCTGGGCCTGAGGCAGAATTACTTTGCATTTGTTTGTTCAGGGAAGAGGTCTGAGCTGTAATGGAGTTTTGGACTCTGAGTTCCTCAGACCAGAGGCGCCCAGGATGGTGTCCATAGCTCTCCTGCACCGGAACTCTCCCCGCAGCCCTGTCTGCAAGCTTCCTGGGGACAACACCAACACCAGTGCCTCTACTCCCTAGTTGACTCAAATCCCTGTCGTCCAGCCCCACTGCTGATCCAGCAGGTCTGGCTCTTTTGCCCTGAGACTCCCTGTTCCAATTCAGCTGTTAATCTGGTTGAGCCCAGACTCACCCCACAGAATTCAGCCAATGGTGCTGCTCGAGACAAATCCTGAGGTAGATGTTCTTTCTCCTGGCTTCTCTTTCTGGGTTTTTTGGGTCGGATTTCTTTTAAGAGGTTTGTTTCATATGATTTATAAGGGAAGATCAAGAGACATTAGAACTGTGCCTGTCTTCTCTCCACCATCTTGGCCAGAAGTGCTGTTCTTTAATTTCAAAGAAGACCATGACATCAGGGAGGTAATGCCATGGCAAGCACTTGAATTGTGTTAAATCACTAGTCTCAATTTCTCCTCCAGAGTCATCTGGATTCAATTGTCATATTTGAATCAGGAGCATTAGAGATGACATTGAATGTGAGGCAATTAACCTTAAATGCACAGGTTCCCCCAGGTCACACAGCTAGTAACTGTCAAGTGTCTAAGGCTGAATTCAAACTCCAGGGCTTTTGATTCCAAACTACTACCCTACCTAAAGTCTCCAGAGAGTGTTGACCAAGACACTGAATGGGTCTCTGAAAATCATTCTTTTTTGTTTTTATGTTTTTGCAAGGCAAATGAGGTTAAGTAGTTTGCCCAAGGCCACACAGCTAGGTAATTATCAAGTGTCTGAGATTGGATTTGAATTCAGGTACTCCTGACTTTGGGGCCAGTGCTTTATCCACTGTGTCACCTAGCTGCCCCTGAAAATCATTCTTGAGGAAACTAAAGATGTTTTAAAAAGAAGCCTGGGAGAATAAAGCTTAGATGTCTTCAAATTTTTAAAGAACTTTCATATGAGAGACGGTACAAAATTTTTGTATCTCTAGAGTTCAATGACTGGAATTTAAAAAGAGATGCTTCATTCAATTCAATTTAACTGTATAGAATTTCATATATATAAAACATATAATAATAAATAATGCATACTAGAAAAATTACATATGTATATTTTATATATATATATATATATATATATATATATATATATACTTATATACATATACAGAGAGGAAGAGAGAGAGAGAGAAAGAAAGAGAGAGCTTCTAATAACTTAAGCAGCCCAGTGATAAAAAGAAAGGGTTACATAAAAAAAGAATTAACTTACTCTTGCTGGAAAGTTCAAGAAAAGGCTAGATGTCCATCTGCTAAGTATGTTATAGAAAATATTCCTGTATTTGGTAAAAGGGCAAATTAAATAAATTTCATGACCCCTTACAACTAAATCATTCTGTAAATTTATTCAGGCTTACTACAGTTAAGCCCAAGTGAGAATTACATTCCCAAACAAAAACAGGTCCATTCATCATAGTCCTTTTAAAAGTCTATTTTACCCCGTATCCCACAAAAATTCCTTTTTGATCACAAAGTATATTGCTGAGACAGAGCATACATGTTATACTTTTCTGGAACAACTTACATCTACACTTAGAATGAGGTTAAAAAAATAGAATTTCTAGTGAAATGTTTGTGTGTCATTGAGACAAAATTGGTATATGATAGTATTTAAGAGTTTGTAACAAAAACAACTTCCTCAACAGAATACAGCCTCCATAAAAGATGAAATAGTAAAAATCACCTTGTAGATGAACTAAGCCAGGTTGTTGAAAATCAAAAGACCTTAAACCCATTGGTAAGTCAGGAGGATGTCTTCCCCAAGGATGTAAATACTTCCCCTGGAGGAAAAGATAGATGAGAATAATTTGCTTCAAGATGAGGAAATGGAAACAAACAAGGTTAAATGACTTGCCCAAGGTCACACAGTCAGTAAATATCTGATTCTGGATTTGAACTCAGATGTTCCTGATTCCAGGTCTAGAGTTCTAGCCACTATACCACTTGTCTACCACATTGTACATTAGGGGAGCAAATAGTTGTGAAATATTATGCAATATTAAAATAGCAGAGAGTATCTAAGAGTTTTCCTTTTGAATAAGTACATTGTCCTTCTCGTTTGCATTTTATTGTTCTTTTTTATGTAATCTTAATGGATATCATCTTCTTTTAAAAGTTAAAAGGAGGAAGGTAGATAATGGGATCCTATATTTGGAGCTGAAAGGGAATTTGCAGGGAATTCAGAAAATTTCAATGAATAGTCTATTTTCAAGTTCACACCTTTGACTTTAAATCCAGCACTTCAATGTAGCCCCAAATTGCTGAGTCATCTAGATTTTTATTTCACATAAATTATATGAACCTCATTTTTTTCCATGGTAAGATGTCTAATTCTTAGGTGAAAAGATGTTGAAGGTATCATTGAAACTTCCACAGGGCTTTTGTCTCTGTAATTCCATTAGATAATTCCAGAAGAGAAAATAGGGACACTCTCTCTCATCCTCAGTGAGCTGACCTCTAACAATCAAGACCTTAAGATCCTCAATGGCATCCTCAGTGACTTGGGTACCTTTAATTAGGGGGCTTTGAGCAGGACATAATCATGTTTAATCTTAGGAAGCTTCTCAGTGGACAGAACAATTCTATTAGAAAGACCTAAGCAGTAACCCAGATGATTGCCAGAAGAAACAAAATATTTCTTTTTCTTAACTAGAGTACCAAATGTAGATTGAAAATCTCTGCTTTTAGAATATTTCATGCCTGAAAAGACACACGGTGTATTGTTTCTTGGTCAATAAAATAATGCATTGTAATAATATAATATCACAATAAATTCATCATTTGAATTCATACTAGTTAACTACAAAAACAATATGGTTTCTGATTGGATTATTCAAGCTCTTATCTTTTATGTTTCAATCACAAATAACAGAGGGGAGAAGGTGAATGATAAATAAGAAGTTTTTCTATTTGTAGTATGAAAGGCAGTGATTGAAACACAAATCTTTATTTTAAAAAATGCCAGGTCAATTCATATATTTAACTATTAAGAATTATTAAAGTTTAAATAGATGGTCACTATGTTTGAAACTTTTTCTTTAAGAGAAAAGAAATCTAATTCTTTGAAACTTTGACCTTATTCAGAATTATTGAAGTGTAACATTTTGAATTAGATTTGGTATTTTTTTATTTGATTAAATGACCCATCTTTAACATTAACATTAATATTAAATGACCCATCTTTAACATTAACATTAATAATGACTAAAATACAACTGCTATTTAATTATTTAAATACTTATTTCAACTTTGATTGTACCATTTGATCATGGGAGTTATGATTTCATTGGAATGGGTAGTTTTCTATTGGTATGCTAAAGTTTGAACTTCTAAACTTCTCATCTCATTTCTTGTCTTTTTGGTAACATCTTGTAACAAACATCCTTCTCTGAGATACCTTTCAGTAAATTAGTAGCCTTGCATTTTTTTCCTTAGTTTCAAAAAAGTTAGATGACTTGCCTTTGGTCACACAGATAGTAAATTTCAGAGCAAGATTTAAATTCCAATCTTTCAGATTCCATATCTAGCACTCTACCCACTACCCTGTGCTGCTTCTTTTCCTCATCCATATGAAAGTTTTAATATTTATTTGATGACAATGAAGCATCTGTATTGTAATTTCATCATCCCTTGTTCTCACCACCCAATTAATACACCTATTTTAAAAAATTTCTTTAATACATGTGGTTGATATTTGCTTTTCTATCACTTCTTTGTGATAGAAAGGCATTAGTCACACGACGAAGCTTCCTTATATCCACTATAGATACTTCTTTGGGGTCTTTAGGAATGTATTTTGAAAATTTTTAAAAATATGCTATGCAAATTGGTTATTATTGTTATGTGATTGATTGATTACATCATGAAATGCCTAATACTTATATAAAGTAGTCATCTCATTTTAAGCTCACTGTGAAGTAAGTGAAGTTAATATATCATCTCTTATTAGGAATACTAGATGCGAACTTGTGGGGCGGAACCAAGATGCCAGCATGAAGTAACTAGATAGCAGTTCAGGTCCTGGCTCAGTTAGATAGCAGGCCAGCAAGGAAGATACTAACCCCATCCAGAACATGATCGTGATTCCTGGGGACATTGGGGCAATACTCAGGACTAGGTAGGGAGCAAACCTTTGCTTAGGCAATGCCTGGGCTGCATAAGCAACATCTTGGCAAACAATAAACCAGGGAATATACCCAAGACCCAGCACAAAAAGTTTGAGAATATACCTCTATAGTTCAGGAGCACAGTTAAAATATGAAAATGGGCAAAAAAAAACATGGAAAGAGTACTACCCATAGAATGCTACAATTAATATAGAGATGATAAAAATACCATCTCAGAAGAACGACGCAGTTACAAATTACCTACATGGGAAGTATCAAAGAAGTTTATGAATTGGTTTCACACATAAAATCTCATGGAAGAACTTTGAAAGATTTTTGATTTATTCATTCATTCATTCATTCATTTATTTATTTAATTTGTTTGTTTATTTATTTTTATCCATATGCACATGAATATTTCCAAATTAGAAAATTTCTCTCCACCCTTGCTTCCCACCCCTTTCCTCTCAGCAGGGAACAGTCAGATTAACACTTTAAATACATATTTTGTTAAGCATGTTTACCAATTAGTAATTTTTGGCATTAGGAGTTAGGATTAAGGAAAAGAGATACATAAGAGATAATATTTATAAAGTATTCATCAGATTCAAAAGAGATGATTGTTTCTGTGTGTTTCTGTGTGTGTGTGTGTGTTTTTTTCTGGTTGGGGATAATATAGTCCAAAACCAGTCAAATAGAGTTGTCCAAGCTCTCTGGATTGCCAAGTGGAGCTGCTTCCATCAAGGTTGTTCATCTCATAATACTGTTGTTGATGTGTATATTGTTCTCTTGGTTCTATTCCCTTTACTCAGCATCAGAATCCATAAAACATTCCATGCTTCTCTAGAGTCTGACCCATTATGGTTTCTCATAGAATAGTATTTCATACTACTCATATACCATAATTTGTTTAGCCATTCCCCAATTTATGGGCATCCCCTAAATTTCCAATTCCTTGCCACTACAAAAAGAAGTTGTTATGAATGTTTTGGAACATGTAGGATTGTTACCATTTTTTATTATTTCTTTTGTATATAGACCTAGAATTGGAATTATTGGGTCAAAGAGTATGGACAGTTTTATTGATCTTTGGGCATAGTTCCATATTGTTCCCCAGAATAGTAGAATCATTTCACTACTCCACCAGGAATAATATCCCTATCCTCTCATAAACTCTCCAACATTGCTCATCTTCCCTTTTCTTCACCTTGGCTGATCTAATAGATGTATGATGATATGTCATTGTTTGTTTTAATTTGCATTTCTCTAATCAATAGTGATTTGGAACATTTTGCTATATGATTATACATAGTTTTAATTTATTCATTTGAAAACTTTCTGTTCATATCTTTTGACCATTATCAATTAGGGAATGACTTATGATCTTATAAATTTGATGCGATTCTCTCTATATTTTAGAAAGGAGAGGGCGGCTAGGTGGTGTAGTGGATAAAGCACCAGCCTTGGAATCAGGAGTACCTGGGTTCAAATCAGACACTTAAACCTAAAAAAAAAAAAAAGAAAGGAGACCTTTAACAGAACTCCTGGCTGTGAAGATTGTTCCCTGCTTTCTGCTTTCCTTCTAATTTTGGCAGCTTTAATTATTTTTATTTTTATTTCATTAATGCAAAAGCTTTTTTATTTAATATAGTCAAAATCATTCATTTTTCAGGTTATAATGTACTCTAATTCTTATTTGATCATAAAATTTATCCCTTTTCTATAGAATGTCTAGGCAATGGGGTTAAGCGGCTTGCCCAAGGACACACAGCTCAGTCATTATTAAATGTCTGAAGTTGGATTTGAACTCAGGTACTCCTGACTCCAGCACTGGTGCTCTATCCACTGCGTCACCTAGCCGCCCCCAATGAGTATTTTTTCATCTATTAATTTGTCTATGGTATCATTCTTTATGTCTAAATCCTGTATGGATTTTGACCTTATTTTGATGTAGAGTGTGAGATGTGGATCTATGCCTAGTTTTTGCTATATGATTTTCCAGTTTTCCCAACAATTTTGTCAAATAGTGAGTTCTTATCTCAGAAGCTCATGTCTTTGGGTTTGTCAAATAGTAGATTGCTGCAGTCATTTACTGCAGTTTCTTTGGAACCTATCCTAATCCACTGACCCATTACTCTATTTCTTAACCATACCAAGTAATTTTGATGAATGCTGCTTTATAGCATAGTTTTAGATCTGATAGAGCTAGGCCATCTTCCTTTACATTTTTTTCATCATTTCCCTTGTTATTCTTGCCCTTTTGTTACTCCAGGTGAATTTTGTTATTATTTTTTCTAGCTCAGTAAAGTAGTTATTTAGTAGTTTGATTGGTATGGTACTGAATAAGTAATTTAATTTGGGTAGAATTGTCATTTTTATTATATTAGCTCAACCTAACCATGAGTATTTGACATTTTTCCAATTATTTAGATCTGATGTTATTTGGGTGAAGAGTGCTTTACAATTGTGTTCATACAGCTTCTGGTTTTGTCTTGGGAGGTAGATTCCCAAGTATTTAATGTTGTCTACAGTTATTTTGAAATGGAATTTCTCTTTCTATCTCTTGCACTTGGGCTTTGTTATTCAAATATAGAAATGCTGATGGTTTATGTGGGTTTATTTTATATCTTTCTTCTTTGCTGAATATGTTAATTGCTTCAAGGAGTTTTTAAGATGATTTTTCTTAGGTTCTCTAGGTATACCATCATATCATCTGCAAAGAGTGAAAATTTTGCTTCCTCATTGCAATTCTGATTCCTTTCATTTCTTTCCCATCTCTTATTGTTACTGCTAGCATTTATAATACTATATTGAAGAATAATAGTGATAATGGACATCCTTCTTTCACCCCCTGATTTTACTGGAAATGCTCTGAGTTTATTCCCATTAAATATAATTTTTGATGGTTTTAGATAGATATTATTTATTATTTTAAGGAAACTCCATTTAGTCCTAAATTTATAGTGTTTTTAATAAGAATGTATGTTGTATTTTATCAAAAGCCTTAAAAATATTTAATAATTGAGTACTGAATAATTTAATAATTGAGATGTACCATAGGTTTTTTTGTTTTGTTTTGTTTTGCAAGGCAAATGGGGTTAAGTGGCTTGCCCAAGGCCACACAGCTAGGCAATTTTTAAGTGTCTGAGACTGGATTTGAACCCAGGTACTCCTGACTCCAGGGCTGGTGCTTTATCTACTGTACCACCTAGCCACCCCAACCATAGGTTTTTTTGACCCATAAATAAGCATCAGGGAATCATAAAAGCATTTTGGTTTGTTACTATCTGCACAAAATTTAATTTCATCTGCCTTCTTACTGAGTCAGGAGTCCTGCAAAGGGGAGAGCAGGAAGAAAAACAGAAAAAAAGAAATGAGAATCATGAAGGAAACTTATAAAAAAGTAAAATGACCAAGTGGGAAAAGAGTGCAACTCATCAAAAATGAAAAGAAACTCATTTAAAAGTAAATCAATCAATCGGAAAAGAAAACACAAAAGCTAACTGAAAATAAAACCCTAAAAATAAGAATTAGACCAATAGAAAGTAATGATTCTATATAAAACACAAAGATTCCATGAATGAAAATCAAAAGGTTGAAAAAATTGAAGAAAATATATAGTATCTTTTAGGAAAAACAAATGATTTAGAAAATTGATTCAGAAGAGATAACTTATGAATGTTTGGTCTACCCAAAAGCATAGATTGAATTAAAAAGGGCCTAGAAAATATCTTTTAGGAAATTATCCTGGAAAACTGTTCTAATTTACCAGATCAAGGAGAGAAAATAGTTTTTTTAAGAAATACACAGACCACCTATAGAAAGAGGCTATAGAATAAAAAGCTCCAGGGATATCATAACCAAATTCTAAAATTCTCAATTAAAAGAGAAAATACTCCAAGTAGCCAAAAAAGAAGCAACTTAAATATAAAACAAGCACACTCTGAATTACTTAGGATTTATCAACTTCAACATCATAGTATATAAGGGCCTGGGATATGATTTTTTTTGGGGGTGAGTGAGCAAAGGACCTTGAATTACAAACATTAACAACCTTGCAAATCCAACATATTCTCCCCGGGGAAAAGATAGTCTTTCAATGAAAGAGAAGACTTTCAAAATTTTCTAATAAAAAGGCCAGAAAATTTGATTTTAAAAGACAAGACACAAGAAATGCATAAAAAGATAAACAGAAAGAGGAAAATAAAAAAATGCTAGTCAAGAATATTAAACTGGAAAACTCAGTAAGAAAACACTTGTAACTCTTGAGAATTATATTTCTCTTAGTTGAATATAGTTGAAGGAATTGTAATTAGCAGACATGACTTAAATTGAAGGCATTTGATAACAAGGCTAAAACATAATGCTAAACTAATGTGAGGAAGGACATATCCTTGTTTCACTCCATTGCTGACTGGGAAATCTCTAGAGCACCATCCACTATATAGAATCCAGGTAAACATGCCATCATGAAATTGATGTACAATGCTGATACACTTCTCCAGGCCACCAAATTTAGATATAATTTTCCATAAACCCTCACAGATGATGGTATCAAAGGCCTTGGTCAGATCTAACAATTTTTGTATTCAGACCTCTGTTCTGTTCCTGACATTTTTCCTGGAGTTGTCAGGCAGCAAACACCATTCCAACTGTTCCTCAACCCATTCTGAAATTGCACTGAGGGAGATGGCCATCTTCCAGGTGAAGGATCAGTCTATTGATAAGGAACTCTGCCAAGAATCTTTCCAGCAATGACTAAAAGAGAAATACCCCTGTTATTGTCACAGGACAATCTATTCCTTTACCTTTACAGAGATAGACAAGGAAGGGATCTTTGAATTCTTGAGAGATAACCTCTTCCTGCCACATAACCTGCAAAAATTTCAGTCAGCTTTTGGGTGTACATGAACTCCAGGTGTTGTAGATCTCAGCTAGAATAGAATCAACACCATAGTCTTTGCCATTTGAAAGGAGTCTGATGGCATTCAAAACTTCATTTTCAGTTGGAACTTCAACTTTAGGTAAAGTCAGTGGCTTCTGCATTGATTTATAAAGGTCTCGTAAGAACACTGTGAAAGTGTTCCATCCATCTTCTCTAAAATCATGTCCCTATTGTTGATCGATATGGATACATCAGCACTGAATAACTGAGATGTACCATAGGATTTATGGCCTATAAATAAGCATCAGGGAATCATAAAAGCATTTTCGTTTGTTACTATCTGCACAAAATTTAATTTCATCTGCCTTCTTACTGAGTCAGGAGTCCTGCATTTATCTAAACTTCACTTGTACTTTAATTTGGATGGAATTAAATGCTGCCTTGTTAGAAATGGATGAATTATACTACTGGTGAGTCCTGGATTCTCATTTTTCATTTAGCAGCTTCTGTATTTCCTCATCATTTTCATCAAACCAGTCTTGTGTTTGTGTATGTTCTGACTCAGATGAGTAAATGTGGTGCTGTACACCAGATCTCTGAAAACTACCTACTCTTTTTCTGCTCCACTGTTGCCAACTGGGTGTTGATCAGTTCTCCCTCCAAGTTAGCAATAAGCTATTTCTGCTCAGAGACACTTTAATTTCTTCACATTAATTCTTTAGTAGTCATTTTTGCCTTGGGGCCACCACTTTAGTTGAATGTGAATATTTAGGAGACAATAAGTCTGTGATTGGTCCAGCATTCTTCACCATAGATTGCCTTGTCACTCTAAGATCCTGTCTATGTCTTCTCCTTACAATCATATAGTCTCTTAGATGCTGTTTGCTGTAAGGAAGTTTTATTGCATTTAGGTAAATGGAAGAAAGTGTTTGTGATGAAAAGGTCATGTGATGTGCAAGACTTCAGTAGTAAGTTTCATCTCAAAAATGTGCAAGTTGCTGTTTCCACTCCATTCTTCTTAAGGACTCCCTGCCATGTCTGGTAATATGAGTCTACTCTAGAATAAAAGTCAGCCAGAATTATAAGCTTATCCTCTTTTTGTATAATGATGATAAGGGTCTTTGGGTCTTCATAAAATTTTTCTTTAACTTAATCAGGGTTGATTATGGTGGGAACATAGGCACTGATGATGATGGCATGATGTTGTTTTGGAAGTGACAATATCATTGTCATGAGTCTGTCATTCACTCTTTTTGGTAGGCATTCAAAATGTTGACTAGATTAGTTTTGATTGGAAAACCTACTCCAGTTTCATGGAACTTCCATTCACTGCAGCCTGTTCAGAAAAATGTGTTTCTAGCTCCAACCTCAGTTATTTAATCTTCATTTACCTTGTTTAACTCAGGGCTGCTATTCGGACATGATACCTACTGAGTTCTCTCACAACAAGAGCCATTAATCATTGAGTATGGAATCTTGTGTTTTCTGTGAGCTCACATTACATGCACCATTGGTAAATAGAATCTTCTTTGAAGAAGTTTTTGTAGATTGATTTATGTCTCGACCACATTGTGAGATCCCCACCTGTTGAGATAATCAGACCAGGGTTGGGTAAGCAGATAATTTTTAGAGTACTTTTTCTAGTCTTTCTGTCACATCAGAAGGTGAGCAGTATGATCGTTAAAAGGGCCGCTCAATCAACCAGGAAGATACCTTCAATGGGGAAATTATCCTATGGCCTGGGTTGCCTGTGGACATGTTTGTGACTACATCTCCCAGGGCATACATACTTGCTGCTTCCTCACTTACCTGTCATCTCAGGACTTTGAGGAATGATAAAGTATGGGTGACATCTTTTTATGCATGTGTAAATTTGATTAATACAGTAAGTAGAGTTGCATGAAGTCAACTGCCTCACTCTCTCCCAAAGACATCCTGAACCAGCCTGGCAAGACAGAATCAAGAAAACTGGTGATAATTCTATATGCAGAGAATGACCTTGGTGTTCAAAATGTCTAACTAAGTTCTGAGTGCTCCACAGTACCTACTTCAGTAATGTTTAAGGCTGTTGGAATGAAGTGTTCTTATTTTTGCCCATTCCACCAATGGAAGACTTCATATGCTTGGGGATAGATATCCCTGACAACTCACTGATTAGTTTGACACTCTCTTGGTTACCCTCACCCTGGTTTAACCTGCCTGTCAAAATGGTTTACCAAGATATAGCTGCTGTGCATACTACAGCTTCTTGGAGCCACAGATGAGAGTAAGGTAGTTCAGATAGAAATCAAAGGTGGAAAGCAGTCCCTGAAAGACCTCAGCAGCCTTCATACCAGAGGTAAAAGTGTTCCTTGAACATACCATATGCCCCCCCAGGAGAATGCTAGGTATTATTGGATAAATAAGAAAAGATGAAGATACACAAAGATTTATTATTATAGTGGGGAAGAATGGAGTATGTGAACACTGAGTAAATCTAATTCTCAATACATTTGACTCAGAAATGGAACAATATATTGCCATTTGGGTTTAAAAATCCATCATTTCCCTAAAGGGAAGTGGGAAGGGGCTGAAAAAGGAAAGAAAGGGAAAGAAGAAACTGATAAAACAAAAGCTGAAGGTAAAAGTAAAAGTAAAGTTAAAGTTAAAGGAAAGTTAGAGGAAAGGTAGCAACACAGGTGAGGATGAATAAGAGGGAAGAAAAGAGAAAAGTATAAATGGGGAAAGATAACATGGATAATAGTACAGAATTAATAATTTTACCTGTAAATGTGAATGGAATGCATTCTCCCATAAATCAGAAGTGGATAGCATAATGGATTAAGAACAAGAATCCTACAATATGTTATTAACAAGAAACTCATTTGAAATAAAGGAGATACACACAGGGTAAATGTAAAAGATTGGAGCAAAATATATTGTGCTTCAGTGGAAGTAAAAAAAAATCAGGGGTAGTGATCTTGATCTCAAACAAAGCAAAATCAAAATAATTCTCATTAAAATGGATAAGGTTGGAAACTACATCTTCTTAAAAGGCACCATGGGGAATTAAGGTATATTATCATTGAACATATATGCATTAAGTGGTACAGCATCTAAATTCTCAGAGAAGCTGAATGAATTACAAGGAGACAAAGCAAAACTATAATAGTGGGGTCCTCAACCTTCCTCTTTCAGAATTTGATAAATCTAATAAAAAATAAACAAAAGGAAGTTAATAAGATTAATAGAATCTTTAAAAAATATATGAAAATGGAGAAAATTGAATGGGAATAGATAAGAATATATGTTTTTCCCCAGAAGTACCTGACACCTATACCAAAATGAGCCATGTACTAGGGCATAAAAATTTTACAATTAAATGTAGAAAGGCAATAATAAATGATGCAATAAAAACATATGTAATAAAGGATCCTGAAAAGACAAAGCAAAATTAATTGGAAACTAAGTTACCTAATTTTAATGAATAAGTGGATCAAACAAGAAATTATAGACATTATCAATCAATTAATCCAAGAAAATGGCAACAATTTGACATATAGAGAGAACAATAAATACAACTCAAAAATCTAGAAAAAGAACAAATAAAAATCTCCAATTAAATACAAATTAGAAATACTGAAAATCAAAGGAGAGAGAAAGCAAGAAAACCATTGAGCTAACAAATAAAACAAAGAATTGATTTTTATAAAAAACAATAATAGAATAGATAAACCTGTGAGTAACCTAATTTAAAACAAGAAAGAAATTGAGGAAGAAATTAAAAAGATAATTCAGAATTATTTTGTCCAACTGCATGTTTATAAATTTCACAACATGAGGGAAATGAATGAATATTTACAAAAATAAAAACTTCCCAAATGAAAAGAAGAGGAAACAAAATAAACTATATTAGAAAAATAAATTGAAGTCATGAATAAACTCCCTAAGGAAAAAAATCTCCATGTCTGAATGGATTTTCAAATGAATTCTACTAAACATTTAAGGAAAAATTAGTTCCAATTCTACATATACTATTTTTAAAAAATAGGAGTTCTGTCAAATTTACTTTATGACACCAGTATGATGCTGACACCTAAACTACAAAGAAAATTATAGACCGATCTACCTAATGAACATTGCTGCAAAAAATCTTAAATGAAATTTTAGAAATTATGTTATTACTAGGATAGAACACTATGATCAAATAGGATATATACCAGATAGGAACGGATGGTTCACTAATCAGAAAAAAAATTCAACATAATTGAACTCATCAATAAATTACCAAAAGAAATCATGATTATCTCATTTTTTGTTTTTTTTCCCCAAAGGTTAAGTGACTTGCCCATGATCATACACCTGGATAATTATTAAATGGCTGAGACTGGATTTTAACTCAAGTTCTCCTGACTCCAGGGCCAGTGTTCTATCCACTGTGCCAACTAGCTGACCCTGATTATCTCAATAGATGCTGAAAAAGCCTTTGACAAAATACAACATGCATTCTTATGTAAAATACTAGAGATTATAGGAATAAATAAAATTTTCTTTGAAATAATGAGCAATAGTTATCTAAAACAATCAACAAACATTATTTGCAGTGGGGGAAAACTAGGAGTATTTCCCATTCAGGGGCAAAACAAGAATGACCACTGTCAAACATTTTTATTCAATATTGTATTAGAAATGCTAGCTTTAGCAATAAGAGAAGAAAAAGAAACTACAAATCAGAATTGGAAATGAGGAAGCAAGTTTTTCATTCTTTGTAAATGAGAATTGTAAATGTCAATTATATTTAGAAAAAAGTCAAGAAAAATTATTTCAAACAATAAACAAGTTCAGTGAAGTAGCAGGATATAAAATAAACTCGCATTAAACCATCAGTATTTCTATATACAAACAACAAAGCCTAAAGGCAAGAAATAGAAATGGAAATTCCATTTAATGTAACTATAGAAAACTTAAATACTTAGGAATCTACCCCCAAAACAAACACAGAAAAAGTATGATTAAAATAGTTTGCACAAATAATATCAGATCTAAACTAGTAAAATGTCAGTTGCTAAATGTTAAAACTTAGATAATATAATAAAATGACAATTGTACCCAAATTACCAAAAATATTTTTGAAGAAAGATTTTATTTATTTTGAGCTTTAAAAATTTACCCCTATTCTTACTTCCCTCCCCCCACCCCATACAGAAGGTAGTCTGATAGTGTTTACAATGTTTCCATGGTATACATTGATCTAAATTGAATGGGATGAGAGAGAAATGATATACTTAAGGAAGAAAAATTATAAGAGATAGCAAAATTACATAATAAAATACATTTTTTTTCTAAATTGAGTGTAATAGTCTTTGGTCTTTGTTCAGACTGCACAATTATTTCTCTGGCTACTGATGGTATTCTCCATTGCAGGTAGACCAAAATTATGCATGATTGTTGCACTGATGGAATGAGCAAATCCATCTTGATGATTACCCCCATGTTGCTGTTTGGGTGTACAATGTTTTACTGGTTCTGCTCATTCTCTCAGCATCAGTTCATGCAGAAAGTTTGGATGAGTTCACAACTCCACCAACAATGTATTATTGTCCCAGATTTCCCTCATCCCCTCCAGCATTGATCATTGTCCTTTCTAGTCATATTGGCTAGTCTGAAAGGAGTGAGGTAGTACCTCAGAGATGCTTTAATTTGTAT
Organism: Macrotis lagotis; assembly: GCF_037893015.1. Lineage (NCBI taxonomy): Eukaryota > Metazoa > Chordata > Mammalia > Peramelemorphia > Peramelidae > Macrotis > Macrotis lagotis. Next base: position 137,793,066 of record NC_133661.1, on the reverse strand, counting down.
TTCTCTAATATTAAGAGCAATTTTTCATATGAATATGGATTGTTTTTTTTCCTGACCTGTAAATTGCCTTTGCATATCCTTTGACCATTCATCAATTGGGGAATGGCTTGTTTTGAAAATTTAACTCAATTCTTTGTATATTTTAGAAATGAGTCCTTTGTCAGAAATACTAATTTTGAAAATTGTTTCCCAATTTACTAAATATCTTTTGATCTTGGTTACGGTGGTTTTGTCTGTGCAAAAGCATTTTTAACTTAATGTAATCTAAATTATCTAGTTTGTTTTAAATGATGTTCTCCATCTCTTTCTTGGTTATAAAATGCATCCTTTTCCATATATCTGGAACATATACTTCTCCTTGATCTTCTAGTCTTCTAGTTTATTTATAATATTGTTTTGATGTGTAAATCCTGTATCCATTTTGATTTTATCTTGGTATAGGTTGTGAGGTGTTGGTCTAATCCAAGTGTCTTCCATACTAACTTCCAATTTTCTCAATAGTTGTTATCAAAGAGAGAGTTTTTATCCCAATAGCTGGATCCTTGGATATATCAAACAGCAGATTACTATAGGCAATTCCTGCTATTGCACCTAGTCTATTGTACTGGTCCACCACTCTATTTCTTATCCAGTACCAGACAGTTTTGATGAGTGCTACTTTATAATAGAATTTTTAGAACTGGTAATGCTAAGCCTCCTTCTTTTACACTTTTTCATTGAGTCCCTGAAATTTCTTGACTTTTTTATTTCTTATATGAATTTACATACAATGTTTTCTAACTCATTAAAGTAATTTTTGGACATTTTGATTGGTAGGGTACTAAATAAGTAGTTTAGTTGTGGTAGAATTATCATTTTTATTATATTAACTTGACCTATCCATGAGCAGTGGATATTTGCCCAGATTTTCTTTGATTTTCTTTGTTTGAGAAGTGTTTTGTAGTTGTTTTAAAGGGTGGCTAGGTGGTGCAGTGGATAGAGCACTGCACTGTAGTCAGGAGGACCTGAGTTCAAATCCCTCCTCAGACACTTAATAATTACCTAACTGTTTGGCCTTGGGCAAGTCACTTAACCCCACTGCCTTGCAAAAACCTATAAAAAATTATCAATAACTGTTTTCAAACAGTTTTTGAGTCTGACTTGGCAGGTAGACTCCCAGGTATTTTGCATTGTCTGAGGTTACTATGAATGGGATTTCTCTTTATAGCTCTTTCAGCTGTATCTTGCTAGTTATATATACATACATATATATGTATGTATATATATGTTGAGAATTTGTGAGGTTCATTTTGTATTCTGTGACTTTGCTGAAGTTGCTAATTATTTCTAGCAGTTTCTTCAATGATTTTTTGGGATTCTCTAGGTATACAATCATGTCAACTTCAAAGAGTGAGAGTTTTGTCTCTTCCTTCTCAATTCTAATTCCTTTAATTTCTTTTTCCTCTCTTATTGCTGAAGCTAACATTTCTAATAGAATATTGAATAGTAATAGTGATAATGGGCATCCTTTTTTCACCCCTGATCTTATTGGGGATGCCTCAAACTTATCCCCATTGCATATAATGCTTGTTGATGGTTTCAGATAGATACTGCTTACTATTTTAAGGAAAAATTCATTTAATCCTATGATCTCTAGTGTTTTTAGTAGGAATGTATTTTGTATTTTGTCAAAATGTTTTCAGCATCTATTAATATAATCATATGATTTCTGATAGGTTTGTTATTGATATAATTAATTATACTAACAGTTTTCCTAATATTGAACCAGCCCTGCATTCCTAGGATAAATCCTACTTGATCATAATGTATTATCCTAGTGATAACTTGTTGTAATCATTTTGCTAAGATTCTATTTAAAATTTTGGAATCTATATTCATCAGGGAGATAGGTCTATGGTTTGCTTTCTCTTTTTTAACTCTTCCTGGTTTAGGTATCAGCACCATATTGGTATCATATAAACAGTCAGACATAGTTCCATCTTCACCTATTTTTCCAAAGAGTTTGTATAGAATTGGATCTAATTGTTTCTTAAATGTTGAATTGAATTCACTTGTGAATCCATCTGACCTTGGAGATTTTTTTCTTTGGGAGTTCAATAATGTCTTGAATTTCTTTTTCTGAGATAAGGTCATTTAGGTTTTTAATTTCTTCTTCATTAATTTGGGCAACTTATATTTCTGTAAATATTCATCCATTTTGCTTAGATTGTTGAATTTATTGACATAGAGATGGGCAAAATAATTCTGAATTTTTACTTTAATTTCCTCATTGGTGGTGAGTTCACAGTTTTTATTTATAATACTCAGCAATTTGGTTTTCTTTTTTCCTTTTTTTAATCAAATTGAACAGAGGTTTATCAATTTTCTTGGTTTGTTCATAAAACCAACTCTTGGTATATTTATTAGTTCAATAGTTTTCTTGCTTTTGATTATATTAATTTCTCTTTTAATTTTTAGACTTTATAATTTAGTACTTAATTGGGGGGGCTTAATTTTGTTTATTTTCCTAATTTTTTTAGTTGCATATTTAGTTCATTGATTTCCTCTTTTCCTCCCCCCTCCCCTTTCCTCCTTTTAATACTTGAAAGGTAAAATAAGTTTCTTAACTTAACTGAGTGGATATAAGTTAACTTTAAGCCAAGTCTGATGAGATGAAGATTCAGATGGTCCTCATCTCCTCCCTTCTTCCCCTCTATTACAATAGGTCTTTTTTTACCTCTTAATATATAGAAAATTGAGTCAAATTTATAAGTTTATACATCATTCTCCAATTGATATATATATATATATATATATATATATATATATATATATATATATATATATATATATATAGTCAAAGCTTATGAACAGGAATTTTTCAAATGAAGAAATCAAAGCTACATATAATCGTTATTGATTGGAGAAATTCAAATTAAAACTGCTATGAGATATCACCTCATACCTATCAGATTGAATAAGATACAAAAAAAGAAAAGTGATGAATTTTGGAGAGATTATGTGAAGACTGGAACATTAACACATTATTTGTTGAATTTTGAACTAATCCAACCATTCTGGAGAGCAGTATGGCATTCTTCCCAAAGAGCAATAAAACTAATAATATGCTTTTACCCAGTAATACCAATACTAGGCCTATATCCAAAAGAAATTATAAAAATGGAAAAGTCTCATAAATTCAAATATATATAGATATGTATATATGCATACACACACACACACACACACACACACACATATATATATATAAATAGATATAGATATAGATATAGATATCTGTATATGCATTAACTCTTTTTGAAGTTGCAAAGAATTGGAACTTGTGGGGATGCTGATCAGTTGGGGAATGGCTGAACCAGTTATGGTATATGAATATTATGAAGGACTATTATTCTCTAAGAAACTATGAATGGTCAAACTTTAGAGAAACATTGATAGACTTAGAAGGATGATGCTGAGAGAAGGGAGCAGAACCAACAGAACAACAACATTGTGAATTGATCCACTATGATGAATGCAGCTCCTCTCAGAAGTTTCAAAGATCCAGGAAAACTGAGAGTCCTGTTATGGACAACAAAAATCAACAGAATCTGAATGGAATCTTCACTTGAAGAGAAAAAACTTCTCTCTTTCTTTTCATTCTTATCCTATCCTATACTTTTCTTTTACTTTAGTCCTAATTCCTCATACACAAAATGGCATATTCAAATACGTTAAACAAAAAGTATATGTACAACTTTTAGCAGACTGTTTGCAGCCGAGGGGGAATGGAGTGGGAAGGAAGGAGGGTAGAAATGTGTAATTTATAAATATACAAATGGATGTTGCAAAATTTCCATAAAATGTAATTGGAAAATATATAAATTTTTTTAAAAATATCAAAAAAATAAAAATAAAAGTTTACCATTACCCCCCACACACACAAAAAAAGGAAAATAGGTGCATCTAGCTGCTGTAGGAGACAAAACATTTTCTATGGAGTCGAGTACATGTGTTCAATGCCATAATCAGGCATTTACTAGCTGTGTAATTCTGGACAAGTAATCTACACCATATTGCCTCAAAAAATGTTTTGGTGTTTGTGTGTGTGTTTGTGTGTGTGTGTGTGTGTGTGTGTGTGTGTGTGTGTGTGTGTGTGCGTGTGTGTGTGTGTGTGTGTGTGTGTGTGTGAGAGAGAGAGAGAGAGAGAGAGAGAGAGAATCTTAATTAATGTCTTTGCTTCATGTCTCTCCTTTCTCAAAGTATAACTCTGACAAAGTCACTACCCTCCTTGAGAAGTCCAATTTCACTGCTTGGCATTTAAACAAGTTTCACAGTATGGCCCCATTCTATCCTTACACTTATAAAGGAGTGTACAATGTTTCAGTCAAACTGGCCTATTTGTTGCTTTCCATATATTGATATTATGCTTCTAATTTCTCTGTCTTTGCAGAAACATTCCCAAAACATACTTTTCTCCAACTCAACCTCTTAAAATCTCATGCTTCTTTTAGATCTCATATTGTGCCAACACTTCTGATTCTCTCTATCACTACTCCCTCTATTTAGTATATATTTTGTATTTAACTCAATCAATCAATATCTATTTTGGTGTGTTATTTGGTAATTTATTAAGGTATTCTGCAAAGCACTAAGTTTACAAAAAGAGTCAAAGGACAGTTATCAGCTCTCAAGAAGCTTACAATTTAGTGGAGATAAGGGAGAGACAAGAGGAAAAGAGAAACATAATAAAATAAATAAATTAATTCATTAATCAATTAATTAATTAAATAAATAAATATAAGTAATATACAGGATAAAATGAATGATCTAAGAGAAGGTACTGAAATTAAGAGATATTGTATATTTATATGTTATCACCTTGCATCTACCTCCTTCTAATCTCCTAGAAGTGCTGTTCAGTTTTTTGTATTTGCATGCCCAGTGCTTTGTTCATAAAATGATGAATGATTATTATTTAAGGCATAAATTTCCATTTTACAGATGAGACATTTTGTGGAGAGAGAGTTATTTAAATTTTGGGGTTTTTTTGTTTGTTTGTTTTGCAATGTAATGGGGTTAAATGGCTTGCCCAAGGCCACACAGATGGGTAATTATTAAGTGTCTGAAGCCAAATTTAAACTCAGGTACTTCTGACTCCAGGGCTGGTGCTCCATCCACTGCACCACCTAGCCACCCCAGTTATTTACATTTTGAAGTTCAGTCTGTTACAGGTAGATTTCCATGTCAATTCAGTGTTCCATATGGCAGTTCCTTATTTGAACTTGAAGAGGTTGCTGTTTTTCATACCTTTCTTCTCACCAGAAGGTAGACTTCATTACTATGGATCCTTTTGATAAAATATGAACTAAATCAGGTTAGCATTTTCACAAATTTCAATAGATTGGTATGCTAGGTCTCCCAGGTAACAGATTTGGATTTTAACAAGAGATCCTTTAGAATAGATACTTCCCTATTGCATAGGTCATGGGTGCATAGCCTTTTAGCTTTTCTGGGCTATAACCCCCAACAAAACTGGTCAAGGGTCACATAAAAAATTCCATATTTATTTATGACCACAATGTAACCCATACTGACATCTATACTAATTAAATGCAATAATGATGAATAAACGGTCTTTGAGGTCTTCATGAAATCCACTGGCTATGGATTGAATACATATGAAATAGAGGATAAGTCTATAGGGGTCATTTCAATAAGGTTGGCTATGAGATGTGATATTTTGATTGACAAACCTTTCAGAAATGTCACTTATAGCAGGTAAATAGATGCATGCTCTTATGGTAGATAAATTATTAGTAAATTACAAATTATCAGGGAGATCCCTGACCTTTCCCCAAAATTTACCATGTGAAGACCATCTTATCTTGGTGAAGCTGTTCCCTCACCTAAATACAAAACATTACAAATAATGTATTTTTATTATATATTTTATTTTTCCCATTTATATACAATAGTAGTTTCTACCTATCATTTTTGGTAAGGTTTTGAATTTTACATATTTCCTCCCCTCCCCTTCCTCACTTCATGGTAGCCTCATAATATTTACATTGTTTCCATCCGACACATAGATCAAAATTGAATGTGTTGAAAGAAAAAATCACATCCTTGAGGAAAAAGTAAAATATTATTAGAGATAGTAAAATTATGTAGTACATAAGAAAACTTTTATTTAGTCTTTGGTTTTTGTTTAAACTTCACAATTCTTTCTCTGGATAGATGATATTCTCCATTGCAGATAGCCTAAAATTGTCCCTGATTATTGCATTGATGGAATGAGCAGGGCCGTTAGGGTTGATCATCACTCCCATGTTGCTCTTAGGGTGTACAATGTTCTTTTGGTTCTGCTCATCTTGTTTAGCATCAGTTCATGCAAGTTTTTCCAGGCTTCTCTGAAATCCCATCCTGGTTTCAAAAAGAACAATAGTAATCTATAACATATCACAGATTTTTCAGCCATTCACCAATTGATGGACATTCACTTGATTTCCAGTTCTTTGCTACCACAAATAGAGCTACTATGAATATTTTTGTACAAGTGATATTTTCATCCCTTTTCATGATCTCTTCAGGGTATAGACCCAGTATTGCTGAATGAAAAGGTACACACATTTTTATTACCCTTTAGGTGTAATTCCAAATTGTCCTCGGGAAAGGCTGGATCAGTTCACAGATCCACCAACAATATATTGATGTCCCACATTTCTGATGTCTTCCAACCTTGATCATTGTCCTTTCTTGTTATATTGACCAATCTGAGAGGTGTGAGGTGGTCCTTCAAAGATGCGTTAATTTCTATTTCTCTAATCAGTATTGATTTAGAACAGTTTTTCATTTGAGTATGGATAGCTTTGATTTCATCAGCTATAAAATTCCTTTGCATATCATTTGACCATTTGTCAATAGGGGAATGGCTTGTTGTTTTGAAAATTTCCTTTGTATATTTTAGAAATGAGTCTTTTGTCAGAAATATTAGTTGTAAAAATTGTTTCCCAATTTATTACATTTTGTTTTATCTTGGTTACAATGTTTTTGTTTGTGCAAAAGCTTTTAATTAAATGTAATAAAAATTATTCAGTTTGTTTTTAATGATGTTTTCCAACTCTTCCTTGGTCATAAACTGCTTCTCTTTCCATAGATCTAACAGGGAAACTATTCCTTGTTCTCCAGTTTGCTCATAATATTGTCTTTTATGTCTAGATCCTATACCCAATTTGATCTTATATTTCTATAGGATGTGAGATGTTGGTCTAATCCAGATTTCTGCCATACTTCCAATTTTTCCAACAGTTTTTATCAAAGAGAGTTCTTATCCCAGAAGCTGGGCTCTTTGGGTTTTTCAAATAGCAGATTACTATTACCATTTCCTGCTGTCTCTTTTGCACCTAGTCTATTCCACTGATTCCAGTACTCTATTTCTTAGCCAGTAACAGACAATTTTGATGACTGATGCTTTATAATATAATTTTAGATCGGGTAAAGCTAAGCCACCTTCTTTTGCACTTTTTTTTTATCAAATACCTTTTTATTTCTCCATATGAATTTAGTTACAATTTTTTTCTATCTCATTAAAGTAATTTTTTGGAAATTTAATTGGTAAGACATTTAATTAAACTACATAGAATTGTCATTTTTATTATACTATTTATTAAATTAGTTCTGCCTTTCCATCTGCAGTTGATATTTGTCCAGTTATTTAAATCTGATTTTATTTGTGAAAAGTGTTTTATCATTGCACACATAGAGTTTCTGAGTCTGCCTGGGCAGATAAACTCCCAAGGATTTAATATTGTCTGAAGTTACTTTAAATGGGATTTCTCTTTCTAGCTGTTGCTACTTTATCTTGCTAGTAATATATAGAAATGCTGAGGATTTATATGGGTTTATTTTATATTCCATGACTGATAAAGTTGCTAACTGTTTCTATTAGCTTTTTAGATGATTTTTTTAGGATTCTCTAGGTATAAGATCATGTCTTCTGCAAAGAGTGAGAGTTTTGTTTCTTCTTTCCCAATTCTAAGTCCTTCAGTTTCTTGTTCTTCTCTAACTGCTGAAGCTAATATTTCTAATACAATATTGAGTAGTAGTAGTGATAACAGGCATCCTTGTTTCACATTGATCTTATTGGGAATACCTATAGCTTATCCCCAGTGCATATAATGCTTGTTGTTCAGATAATTTTTATCATTCTAAGAAAGAAACCATTTATTCCTGTGCTCTCTGTGTTTTTTAGTAGAATTGGGTACTGTATTTTGTCAAATGCTTTTTCCAGCATCAGCTGAGATAATCATATGATTTCTGTTAGATTTGTTATTGATACAATCAATTATACTAACAGTTTTCCTAATATCAAACCAACCTTGCATTCCTGGGATAAATCCTTCTTGCTCATAGTGTATTATCCTAGTGATAACTTTCCATAATCGCATTGCTAAGATTTTATTTAAGAATTTTGCATCCATATTCATTAGGGAAATTTTATTTTCTTTCTCCATTTTGACTTTTCCTGGTTTAGGTATCTGTAAAATATTGTTGCCATAGAAGGAGTTTGTCAGAGTTCCATCTTCACCTATTTTTCCCAAGAGTTTATATAGAGTTGGAAACAATTGTTCCTTAAATGATTGATAAAATTAACTTATGAATCCATCTGATCCGGAGATTTTTTCTTAGAAAGTTCAATGCCATCTTCTTGAATTTCTTTTTCTGAGATAGGACTATTTAGATATTTGATTTCCTCTTCATTTAACCTGGGGAAACTATATTATTGTAAATATTCATCCATTTCACTTAGATTATCAAATTTATTGGTTTACAGTTGGATGAAATAATTCCAAATTATTACTTTAATTTGCTCCTCATTAGGAGTGAGTTCACCCTTTTCATTTATAATGTAGTAATTTGGTTTTCTTCTTTTTACTCAAATTATCCAAATGTTTATCAATTTTGTTATCTTTTTCATAAAACCAACTCTTGGTTTTATTTATTAGTACAATAGTTTTTCTTGCTTTTGTTTTTATTGATTTCTCCTTTAATTTTCAAAATTTCTAATTTGGTATTTAATTGGGGGCTTTTACTTTGTTCTTTCTCTAATTTTTTTTACTTGCATGCTTATTTCATTGATTTTCTCTTTCTCTATTTTTATTTTTGTAAGCACTGAAAGATATAATAGATCACTTAATAACTGCCATGGCTGCATTCCTAATTTTTTGTATTTATCTCATTATTGTCATTATCTAGGATAAAATCATTATTTCTATCTATATTTTGTTGTTTGATCCAATCATTCTTTTTTTAGTTTTTGCAAGGCAAATGGGGTTAAGTGGCTTGCCCAAGGCCACAAAGCTAGGTAATCCTTAAGTATCTGAGGCTGGATTTGAACTCAGGTATTCCTGAATCCAGGGCCAGTGCTCTATCCACTGTGCCACCTAGCCATCCCCACTCACTCTTTAAAATGAGGTTATTTAGTTTCCAATTAGTTTTAGGTTTATCTCTCCATGACCCATTATTGCATGTGATTTTTATTGCATTATGATCTGAGAAGGAAGAATTCACTATTTGCCTTTCTACATATGATTATGAGGATTTTATGCCCTAGTACATGGTCAATTTTTGTGTAAGTACCTTGTACTGCATGAAAAAAGGATATTCCATTCTATCATCATTCAGTTTTCTCCAAAGGTCTATCATGTTTATGTTTTCTAACATTCTATTTATCTTCTTAACTTCCTTCTTTTTTTTTTTGTTGGTTAGATTTATCTCAGTCTGAGAGAGGGAGGTTGGGCTGTCCCATCAGTAGAGTTTTGTTGTCTATGTCTTCCTACAGCTCATTCAGCTTCTCCTCTAAGAATCTGGATGCTATACCAATTGGTGCATACATATTTAGTTTTGAATTTGCTCCATTGTCTATGGTATCCTTTAGAAAATAGTTTCCTTACCTATCTCTTTTAATAGTATCTATTTTTGTAGTTGCTTGCCTGAGATAAGGATTGCTGCACCTGACTTTTTCACTTCAGCTGAAGCAAAATATATTCTATTCCAACCTTTTAGCTTTAGTTTATATGTATCTTTCTTCTTCAAATGAGTTTCTTGTTAGCAGCATATTGTAGGATTCTTGTTTTTAATCCATTCTGTGATTTGCTTACCTTTTATGTGAGAGTTCATAAAAATTCACATTCAAAGTTATAATTACTAACTCTTCATTGCCCTCTATGATCTCTTTCCTCTGTTTGTTTTACACTTTTTTCACCTTATCTGTATTCCCCAGTATTTTGCTTCTGAATACTACCTCCTTCAGTATTTTTACCCCCTTATATCCAAACTCCCTCACTTTTTCCCCTTTCTTTTTGTCCTTTTTTCCTTCTATTAGTTCCTCTTTTCCTCCTCCATCCCCTGTTTCCCTTTTAATACTTGAAAGGTAAGATAAGTTCCTTAATTTAACTGTATATTAATCCTTTTTTGAGCCAAATTTGATGAGAATAGATTCATGTTATTCTCACCTCCTCCCTTCTTCCCCCTATTGAAATAGGTCCTTTGTACCTCTTCATGTGATATAATTTACCCCATTCAATCTTCTCCATTCCCCCCATGGCTTTACTGCCCCCTCCTTTTTAAGGAGATATTATTTTTAAATCATTCTATCAGAGTCAAAGACAAGCCATGAATGTCCATTATTTCTGGCTAAGTATTATCTTTCTAATAGAGTTACAATTCTCAAGAACTATGAGAATCTTCCTCCCAGATGGAGATATAGTCAGTTTCATCTTATTGGATAGCATTTTTTTTTCTTTTCCCTTTTTACCTTTTCATGTATCTCGAGTCTTCTGTTTGAAATCCAAATTTTCTATTTAGTACTGGTCTTTTCGTAAGGTAAATTTGGAACTCTCCTATTTTGTTCAATGTCCATCTTTTCCCCTGTAAGAGAAAGCTCAGTTTTGAATTCTTGGCAGCATTCCAAGCTCCCTTGCTTTTTGGAATATCATATTCCAGGCCCTTTGATACTAAAATGGTGATGCAAACAAGTCCTGTGTAATCCTTACCATGGCTCCTTGGTATCTAAATCTTGCAGGATTTTTTTTCTTTTACTGATACTTCTGGAATTTGGCCACAATATTGCTTGGTGTTTTGGGATCCCTTTTATGAGGGGATGGATGTGTCCTTTCAGTAATTATTTTGCCCTCTGGTACAATGGGGTCAGTACAATTTTTCTTCCTTATATGCTAAAGTACTGTTTGAGACATTTTTTATCCAGTGTTTTCAGGAAGCCTAATGATATTTAAGTTGTCTCTTCTGGATCTACATTCTAGGTCAGTTTTGTCAATGAGGTATTTTACATTTTCTTCTATTTTTTAATATTTTGATTTTTTAACAGATACTTATTGTCCCATGAAGTCATTAGTTTCCACAGATTCCATTCCTTTTTTTAGAGAATAATTTTCTTCATTTACTTTTTGCAACTCCTTTTCCAATAGACCAATTCTTTTTTTGAAGGAGTTTTGCATTTGCCCTATTGTGTTTTTAAGAGATATATTCCTTTTGTATTTGTACTTGTATTTCCAAGGGATTGGTTGTCTTGTTGGAAGCTGTTTATTTTCTCTTGCAAAGTGTTTCTCTTGAATTTCTTTTCCCAATTTTTATGATTGATTTTTAAACTTCTTCCTGAGCTCTTCTAAAGAAGTATTTCTGAGCTGGAGACCAAATCATATACTCCTCAGAAGTTCTAGATCTCTCTGAGTTAGGATCTTTGTCTTCAAGGTACCTTTTGATAGACATCCCACCTTTCTGCTGGCTTTTCTTCATTTTCTTAGGATGTTGTGTTTGGGAAGGGACTGATCACAAATATTTGGTGTTGAAATCCCTAAAGGCTGTACTCACTGGGCTTAGTAAATCCAAATGGGTCAGCCATTTGGGGGTGCTGGTTGCTTTCTCTGGAGTGTGTCTAACCTTGATTAGTGGCCTACTCTCTAGGCCTAGGTAGGGTATGGGGGGAGCAGTAGGATCTCATTATCCTCTAACAATATGTGTTGGGTCCTCAGGCTAGATAGTTAATCCCCTTAATCTTCCCTCAATACTTAGAGAGTTCTGCTGTGCATACTTGTGACAGCCCATACCTACTCCCCTGTGGCACACCTTGTTGGTAGATGCTCTCCTAGGTTCTTTTTCTGGGTTTTATACATGCAAATTCTGTTAAGAGGATTGATTCATATTAGTTCTAAGGAAAAGCTAGGAGACCTTAGGACAGTGCTTTGCTTCTCTCCACGATCTTGTCTGGAAATCTCTTACAAAGAATTTAATCTAAGGTGAACTCAAACTCATTCCAGCTGATTCAGAGCAAAGACTAATCCTTTGTGTGTGGGTATGATTTGTTTTGGCTTTTGACTTTTTAATTTCTTTTTTTTCCAAATTACATATGAGGATAGTTTCTAACATTCATGTTTTAAACTTTGGAAATTCACATTTTTCTACTTCCCTTTCTTCTTTTCCATCCCCTTGACAGTGAGTAATCTGATATAGGTCATATACATATATGTAATTGTGATAATATTTATGCTTTGGTCTGCATTCAGACTCCATAGTTCTTCCTCTGGATATAGATGGCATTTTCCATCACAAATATTTTGGAATTGTCTTTAATAGCTGTATTGATGAGAAGAGTTAAGTTTATAATAATTAATCATCACACAATGTTGCTGTTAATATGTTCTATGTTCTACTATTCTACTGACTTCACTCAACAACAGTTTATACAGGTCTTATGAGATTTTTCTGAAATCTACCTACTCATAATTTCATACAGAAAGTAGTATTCCATAACATACTATATTCAGCCATTGCCTTCTCAATTTCCACATTTTCGTTACTCTAAAAAAAGGGCTTCAACAAATATTTTTGTACATGTGGTTCTTTTCCCCCTTTTTATGATCTTTTCAGGATATATATATATATATATATATATATATATATATATATATATGGTATTGTTGGATTAAAGGGTATGCACATTTTTATAGCCCATTGGGGATAGTTCCAAATTGATCTCCAGAATAGTTGAGTCAGTTCATAACTCTACCAAAAGTACATTAGTGTCCCAATTTTCCCACATCCTCTCAACATTTATTATTTTTCTGGATGGGGATGATTTGAATATAAATGATATGACCAAAGTCACATCCCCCAACTTCTCATTAGAATCAGTGTATATATAATTATAATATTCATTCTATCTAGTTATTTATTAACCAATTTAGGTAAATTTCCATCCTCAGAAGCACCCACTCTTCTGAGGTGATTTTTTTTTCACTAAACACTTTACTCATTCCCTAGTCTGATTATCCAGTTCATCTTTATTTGAGGAAATTGTACATTCTAATTGTTGTCTTGCCGGACATGATTGATTAAATATTTATATAGAGATATGTATGTGTATATATACATATATGTATACATATGCAAACATTAAGGAGTATAAATAAATACCTAAAGTTAGATTATTGCTCTTCTCTCCAGTATAAAATACACACACACACACACACACACACACACACACACACACACACACATTTCAAATTTCACATTTTCCCCCATTTGGTTTATGACAATAATAACAAATAGTGAGTACATTCTACAAATGTATGGTTCTTACAACTAACAGTCTTAAAGATACAATTGAATCCATTTAGGGATATATTTCCCAAGTCAAATAGAGTTATGACACATGCATAATTGAGTACTGAACTTGAAGTTGAGTCACATGGGTTCACATCCTAACTCTACCTTGTGCTATCTGTGTGGCTTTTATGTGACACTTAAATTTACTTGGTCTTTTATTCAAAATAATTGTGTTTATGCAAAATAATCATGTTAAGTTAGATTACATTTAAAGTCCCTTCTAACTTTCAATCTGTTATCCTATCTGCTGTGAATGAATTGTTCAGAATGTGGATTTTTCCTGTATTTGAAGATTTAAGAGCTAAATTTATAATTTGTAATTCTAAATATAAACATATGATAATGACAACAGCAACAGCAACCAACCTTAAAATAGACTGCTTATGTAGAAAGTACTTATAGCTTGTTAAACATTTATAGTTTTTTCATAATCTCATGATTTATCTGTTAGGACAACTTTTTAGTAGTTCCATGTCAAAGTCAAATCATATCTCCATGAAATTTGTAGAGATTTAAACATTATCAATAGAATCTTAAGCAAATTAAAATATGAAAATTGTACTGGTAGAATATAGTGAAGTATGGGGAAGATCCTGATGATACCTCAGGATAAACGATATGACAAAATATCAAAGGTAGTAAATGAATATCTCTAATAACATATCTCACTTGACTCTATAACCTTCTCACAAAGCATTTGATTGGAAGGCTGTCAGCTACTATTAGCAAAAATACTTTATGCAAATGTGTTTATGAGATGAGAGATTTTGTGTCTGTGTGCTGAGTACTATTCTTCTATGCTTCTATTTCAATTCATTAGGAATCAATCTGAATGTTTTGCACTTTTTGAGTTACCATCCTTATATGGTACAATAATTTATAACATGTGGTTTACCTCAAGAGTTTCATATCAATACAAGACCATTCTGATGTGGCCTGTTACATTGTTACCTGTTTGCTGAAGCTAAATAACATTCATGGTTTCTCTCTGGAAATGAAGATTGAAATTTCTCTGAACTTTTAAAAAGTAAATTATGGCTTGTTCTTAAAGAATTGTCTGATTATACCTAGAGGGCAAAAGGCTTATTTAGGGTCATAGACTATTTGTCAGATATAGAATTTGAACTCAGGTTCAAGTTGGAAGGGCTCTTTATTCAATTCTATGTGTTAGCATTTCACATTGGTCTGACAGTGTGAAAAATGGTTTTAATTGAATTTAATACTCTTTGGCTAATAATAGAATATGAGAATTAGGAGAGGACTATGCTCTTTTATTCATTTTCCTTTTTATGGTTCAGGAATGTTTGACTCTTCCTGACCCACTTGGGGTTTTCTTGGCAAAGATACTGAAGTGATTTTGCCACATCCTTCTCCAGTTCACTTTACTGATGAGCAAACTGAGGTAACTAGAGTTAAATGATTTGCCCATGGTCACACAACTATTAAGTATATGAGGCTGGATTTGAACTCAGATCTTCCTGATTCTAGAGCTGGCACTTTGTCTAGCTGCCTAACCACTGCACAATCAATTGCCTACTTTCTTGTTTTACAGATATGGAAATGAAGCCAAGAGAGGTTACACATGTCATGGAAGTTTACAGACAGGTAGATATGACACTTAAATTGTTTCCTAATCCTTTCATTATACCATTCTATGTTCCCACTAAAGACTATTAAATATATACGTAAATTAAATATACACATAAACATATATATATATATATATAAAATAAAAATATACTTAAATGTATATATAGATATATATATATACTAGATAAATATACTAGATAAATATATATATATATATATATATATATATATTTGTTTCCATAACATAAAATTGAATGATAGTCAGTAAAGCTTGCAAATAGTTGATTTTTTACTAGTTTTCAGGATCTTTAACAAATTATATATATATATATATATATATATATACATATATATATATATATATGTAGGAGCTTTATTCATTTGTATTTCAAGAAAAAATGGTGCAGTAAATAGCAAAATAAATTTTTTCACACTAACATTTGGAATAGAAAAGAAAAATCATTCTACCTGTATTTGATAGAATGATAGAATGATCCTTTGTTATATGATTACGTTAATGTTGCTACAATTTGTGGAACCACTCTTGTTGTCCTGAAGAAACTTAAAGTGTATTATTATGATTATTGTTAGATTGGTCCTGTCAGTTCATTGATATAGAGAACTTTCAGTGAGTCAACTCTTGATATCAATACAGATTATCATCTATTCTTTTAGAACTGGGGTACTAAACTGGTGATTTATTTGGCTTTACTTTCTTGTATCTCCCAGAAAAGAGATGGGGAACTTGAATCTGAGTTTTCCTGTCTATCCACTCTGCTATATTGCCTCTCAGTCTTAACATGAAAAGTAATAAAGCAAGTCCTAATTTAAACATCCTTAGTTAGTTAGAAATGGACATAAATAATTTTCTGGCTTAGAAAATAATGAGAAAAAGAGAAGTAATGAATTGCATCACTCTATGTCATATATTATAAGGACTTACTCATATCTTATCTAAAGAATACACAATTTAAAAGATACATATCTTTTATTTATCGTTTTCTTTTTTGACTATAAATTGCTGGGGTTTTTTTGCTTCTATGCCTGAAATAGAAGCATTCTGTTTGGTTATATATAACCAAGCAAACAAAATAATAAATGAATATGTCATATTCTACCTCCTTCTTCACTTGTAGTCCATCACTTTTCTTTTAATATGAGTGTCTTGGGCTAAATGGGGTGCTCAGGAAGGACTGGCACCTCTGATGTAAGGGCTTGCCGATTCATTTTCCAGGCTGCTCATGCTCTTTTGGCATCCACCTGTCACTCAACTCACTTTTGTGGCTCCAAGATGCTGTAACATTCATAGAGGTCATATCCTGTAAAACTGTCTATCAGAGGTTTAATAGACAGTCCTCAATGTTTACTCCAAGCATGTGAAGAAATACCTTGGAGGAATGGGTGAATGAGAACAAATTGTGTTTAGAACTTGTTCATACATTGAAAATATCAAGGTCATACACTGTATGCCTTATTATCACCAGTCATCTTAACTTTTGTCTTACTTATGGACTTACATTATGCAGAAAAGTGAGGTTGATGATTTTGTGCAACTCTGCCTCACTTAAATCCAATTGACTCTCAAAACAAGATCTCACCCATGATGTCACTGGTCCTCTTTGTAAGTACAGAATGGGGGTGGGGGGTGGGTGGAGCCAAGATGGCCACAAGAAAGGATCAAGTCTTAGGCTCTCTCTTTTAAAACTTAGAAACTAAGGACTCTAACTAAACTTTCGAGAGACAGAACCCACAAAGGGACCCAGAGAGGCAGTTCTCCTACTCAAGGTAACCGGGAAAAGAGCAGAAAGCCTCTGCTCCCCGGAGTCGGAGGGGCAGCCCGCCAGAGGGGTGGCCCACCAGAGCGAAAGAACTTCAGCCTCCTGGAGGCAGACCCAGGGAGCTGGGAGCCCCAGCTCACAGCAGCGGGGGAGTCTCCTGAGTTACACCCCGGGGAGCACCGGGCACAAAGTGGGGGAAGAGAGGGGGAGCTCTGTAAGAGCGAGCACATGGAGCCCAGCCCTCAGGGCACACAACCAGCAGCTTGGTCTTTAGGCAGCCCAGATTCAGAAACAGAAGCAGTTGGAGCTGGTAAGCAGGAGCCTCCAGGGCATGAGCCCATGGAGCTGAGGGAGGGGAGTGAAGAGAGATTGCAGAGCTCTGTCCTCTGCCCCTAGAAAAGGACTCTGGGGCTCTGAACACATTCAGATAATGATCTCAGTCTAGCCCCCCCCTCCATAGAACAGCAGGGCACTCCCCACCTCAGCCCTGTGGCAGAAGGGGGTGCTTAAGGGCATTCACAGACCAGGAGGGAGGACAGAGACTCACACAATGAAACCCTTGTGGGAGTGTCACGAAAGCTAAGGAAGTACCCCAAAACCAAGCCTAGGCTGGGAAAATAAGCAAGCAGAGAAATAAGAGGAACACCATTGAGAAATATTTTGCAAATGAGCCCAAGAAGGATCAAAATACTCAGTCTGAAGATGAGGAAGCACAAGCTCCTGCATCTAAAGGCTCCAATAAAAACAGAAATTGGGCTCAGGCTATGACAGAGCTCAAAAAAGACTTTGAAAATCAAATGAGGGAGTTAGAAGAAAAACTGGGAAAAGAAATGTGAGAGATGCAGGAAAAACATGAAAATTAAGTTAGCAGCTTAGTCAAGGAAATCCAAAAAAATGCTGAAGAAAATAGCATGCTAAAAACCAGCTTACATCAAATGGATAAAACAGTTCAAAAAGTTATTGAGGAGAAGAATGCCTTAAAAAGCAAAACTGGCCAGATGGAAAAAGAGATAAGAAAAATCTCTGAGAACAAATCCTTCAAAGAATAGAATTCAGGGAGATTGATGAATTTAACAGAAATCAGGAATCAATACTTCAAAACAAAAAAAATGAAAAATTAGAAGAAAATGTGAAATATCGCATTGAAAAAACAACTGATATGGAAAACAGACTTAGGAAAGAGAATTTAAAAATTATTGGAATACCTGAAAGTCATGATCAGGAAAAGAGCCTTGACATCATTTTCAAAGTATTACTACAGGAAAATTGCCTTGATATTCTAGAAGCAGAGGGCAAAATAGAAATTGAGAGAATCCACCGATCCCCCATGAGAAAGAGATCCCAAAAAACCGACCCCTAGGAATATCATAGCCAAGTTCCAGAACTCCCAAGTCAAAGAGAAAATATTACAAGCAGCCAGAAGGACACAGTTCAAATATCGTGGAGCTGCAGTCAGGATCACACAGGACTTAGCAGCAACTGCATTGGAAGCTGGTAGGGCTTGGAATATCATATACAAGAAGGCAAAAGAGCTTAGAATGCAGCCAAGAATGAACTACCCAGCAAGGCTGAATGTCCTCTTCCAGGTAAAAAGATGGACTTTCAATGAACCAGGGGAATTTCAAAGGTTCCTTTTGGAATGGCCAGAGCTGAACAGAAGGTTTGATCTTCAGATACAGGACTCAGGTGAAGCATGGAGATTGGAGGAGAGCGGGAAAATATTAGGGACTTAATGATGATGAATTTCATGTATTCCTGCATAGAAAAATGACACTGATAATACTCATATGAACCTTCTCAGTTAGCAGAGCAGGTAGAGGGAGCTTTTATAGTTGAAGCACAGGAGAAAGCTGAATTTGAAGATAAAATATGGTGTAAAAGTGGAGTCAATAGAAAAAAAGGGAAATGTAATGGGAAAAAGAAAAAGGAGAGGGGGAATAGGCCAAGATATTTCACATAATAAGATTTTTCTTTATTACAATGAGCTATTGCAATGATATGGAAGGGGGGGAGGCAAGGAGGAATGAGGGAACCTTTGTTCTCATCAGAGATGACTAGGAGAGGAAACAGCATATATACTCAATGGGGTGTAGGCATCTGGAGTAAGAAGGAGGGGGGAGCAGGGTGAAGGGGTGGGGATGTGAATAAAGGAGGACAGGATGGACCACTGGTGGAGAGTGGTCAGATATAACACATTTTCTTTTGTACTTCTTGCAAGGGACTGGGATTGGAATGCCTGTCCAGGACCATAGGGCCAGGTGGATTCTGGGCCTAAGGGGTGGTATGGGGGCTCAGGGCCTCTTGGCCCCAGGACTAGGGATTTATCTGCTGCACCACTCAGCTACCCTACAGCAGAGTCAGAGTGAAAGGAGAGAGAAAATAGAGTACATGGTAGTGGAGAAATAAGAAAGGAGGGAGTTTCGATCAGCAATGGCAATGTTGGAAAAATATGGAAGTAACTTTTGTGATGGATTTACCATAAAGAATGTTATCCACCCATGACAGAGTTGTTGGTGTTGGAACAAAGACTGAAGCACATTTTTTATTATTATTATTTAGGGGAGGGTGCAGGGCAAGTGGGGCTGGGTGGCCTGCCTGGAGCCACATAGCAGGGTGATCTTTGGGTGTCTGGGGCCGGATTTGGACCTGGGTGCTCCTGGCTAAAGGGCCAATGCTCTGTCTACCACCAAGCCACCCCTACTATTATTACTATTTTATTTTATTTCGGGTAAGTTTTTTTCTGCTTTTTGGTTTTTGCAGGGCAGTGGGGATTGGGTGACTTGCCTGTCACACGACTGGGTGATTGTTGGGTCTTCGGGGCTGGATGTGGACTCGGGTGCTCGTAGCTCCAGGTCTGGTGCTTCATCCAATGTGCCACCTGGACATACCTACAATTATTACAATTTTTTTAATTTTAATTTTTTTCTCTCCCCTTTACTTTATCGTTCAAGCAAGTCTATATTCATGGGGGGGAGGGGGTATTTCGTTTACTCTTAAACAAGAATATTTTATTAATGTAAAAAGAAACATTTGTACAAAATGAGAATAAAAAAATAAAAGAAAAGAAAGAAATAATAAAACTGCTTGTAGTTTCCCCAAACATTTATTAGCTATGTGACCATGGGCATGTCATTTCATTTCTTGGGTCCTCAATTCCCTCCCTGTAAAATGGGTATAATAGTCATACTATCTACATCATAGAACTGTTGTCAACAAAATGCTTTGTAAACTGTAAAAAAAGAAAGAAAGAAAGAAAGTAGAGAACAACCAACATCAACAACACTAAAGGTGTTTCACCAACCATCATCTGGAGTTAAAATTAGTTTCTGTTGGGGGTAGCTTGATAGCACAGCCCTGATTCAGGAGGACCTGAGTTCAAATCCAGTCTCAGATATTTAATAATTACTTAGCTGTGTGACCTTGTACAAGTCATTAAACCCCATTGCCTTGAAACAAAAGTTAGCCTGTCATTGATCTGTGTTCTGATGTCTTTCATTCTTCTTTTCATTTAATCTATAATGGTTAATGTTTAGATTATATTTTTAGCTCTTACTCCACATCAGTTCATATGAATATTTCCAAAATGCTCTTAAGTATTTATAGCTATCATTACTTATGGTGCAAGAATATTTAGTCATACGTACATACCACAATTTGTTCAGTTATTCTCCTATCTATGGAGTTTTTAATCGTGTGATTAGAAAAAAAGTATTAGAAAAGCTTGTCACCTCTGTATTTTATTAGCACTTTAATTCTAAATTATATATCTGAATACAAATTAATCCTACAGTAACTTTTTATTCCCTAAAATTGTTCCTATACTTTATACCTTTAATTACCAAAAAGACTGACAATTGCAAGAGTGGGAAAAAAAGATTGTACTTAAATATTTTGTGCTCTAGCCAAAAGCAAAAATGTAAAGAAAATTCCTTGGAAAATTCATTCTTAAGACAAAACACACCTTTGGATAATGCTGAATAACTTAAAAAGTTCTCTGGTCAGAGCACTTCAAGTTTTGCCTGCCTATCTGTAACAAAATAAACCTTCAAACTCTTTGACATTTGCCTATCTTTCATCTTGATAAAGATAACCTATGTAAAGTAAGCTTTCTACCTTGGTTGGATTTGCCTGGTTGTCCAGGCAGCTTCCAGTACTTTATCAGTTCCAGCCAAAATTAGTTATTAGTGCTCCCCAGGAAGACAACAAGATCCTACTCTGAGTACAACATGATATTAAATAGTATATTATACAATTAGGCTCACAAGCTGGTGTGACTACTATCAAATGGCAAAGAAAACTCTTTGGAGTTTCATAACATATTTTTTTTAAAGTTGTTTGGATTAGCAAGGCTGTTATCCAATCTTCTTGCCTGATCCCTAGTTGATTGACTTAGAGATAAAAATTTAAGCCATGAAATACTCAGCAACCAGGAGGTGCACATCCAGGTGGCCTCCCCTGGAGGGTTGAGGCATTTTTGCAAACTATTTCCAAATGGTGTTCTACAGTTAACCCTGCTTAAAATGCAAGCCATTGTAGCAGGTGGAAACAGTTTAATACCACATACCTACTCTGTCAGGTTGTGGAAAGAATCTTTTGAATCACAAACTCCATGAAGTATAGTAAATGTCACCAGTTAGAGATCAAAATATCATACTGAGCTGATGTTTGAGTGCATAGCCAGCAAGGGGCCAGCCCTATATCAAAACTCAAACTCAAATATAATCTACAAATGTGGGCCACAGAGCTTTGCTTTTGGAACATTTAAACCCAACAAAATCAGACAAGCCCTCTTTTGAGAACATGTTCAGACTTTGTAGCTTACCACCCCTTAGTCATCTTCAAAGGATTAAGAGACAGAAGATAGGGACCAGCTGTTCTCTTTCTCCATTGCCAACAGAAGCCAATGGATTTGAACTTCGGGCAAAAGGAAGGATGGTTAGATGCCATTCAATTCAATAAACATTAAATGTCCTTTATTTGCAATGTACTATGGTAGATGTTGCAAGACAAGTTTCTTGAGCCTAACATTTTGAAATTTTGGGGGGGGTGGTGGTTCAGATTTGCTATTAATGGAATTTCTTTTGGATTAATTTTCAATATCATCCTATTCAATAAGGCAAGCAAGTGTCTCAGTTTATAGTGCATTGCATCTGGAATCACAAAGACTTAAAATCAAATATGACCTCAGTCACTTAGGAGTTTTGTGATCCTGAACATGTCACTTCACAGCTACTAGCTTCAGTTTATTCACCAATAAAATGGTGCTAATATCTCCCTTTCACAGTTGTTGTGAGGACAAAATGCATTTATATTTGTAAGGTTAACTTTAAAGCATTATATAAATACTAGCCATTATTGTAATCATCATGTTATCTGCAATCTATTTTTATCCTATGTTCTTATTTGTCAGTACAGTAGAATGTCCAATTACTCTAAAAGAAATCAACCTCTGTAGAAAGTTTTGAATTAAAATTTTTATTTGTCTCTGTCTGTCTGTCTCTCTCTCTCTGTCTCTGTCTGTCTCTCTCTCTGTCTCTCTGTCTCTCTGTCTCTCTGTCTCTCTCTCTCTGTCTCTCTCTCTCTCTCTCTCTCTCTCTCTCTCTCTCTCTCCCTACCAACCTATCTACCCATCTATTAAGGGTTGGCTTAGTCTATAGGCCCACTGATGATCTGAATATTATTTTCTATGAACCAACTACTTACTATTTTTAAATAGGAAATAAGATACTTCTTTTTGGTATACCAGTATTTATTCCTTCTATTTTATAGATGAGAAAACTGAGGCATGGAACTCATCTGTTACAGGTTAAAACTAATATAGCAAGATTTTGAAAGACCAGTTTCTGAGGCATAAGTTTAGTCCACTAAGCCACTGTTTGTTTTCCAAATTTTTATTATCTTTTAAAATCTCTAGAGGAGAATGAGCTTGGTAAGGATGAATGATCACTAAACAAAAAGGAAAAAAAGAGACATGAAACTGAAAAAAAGATTTATGCACTTGAAAACAGATAAGTACAAATTATTTATTGATACATTTTCATGATTCAGTGCCAACATAGTAAATAAACAAGGACAATAGATTCAATGTATTTGAATGAAAATTTTGATGGATTGGAAAGCATTTATTGTGAAAGGCAATCATTTCCAATTTGAACTGCTTTAAAAGCCAAAAAATATCATAAAATATTAGTGATATAGAGTGTTCTCACCCTTGCTCCCCACAAACTGGCAGCGGAGGAGGAAGCCACTAACAAAGCTCATGAACATGCATTAAAAAATTGTGTGGTAGGCTTAGTTTTCTTAAACAGTAGAACAAAGCTAAAACAGCTAAAAATTAAATATGTTTGAATGAGGTCAATTGTTACTGTGATGTATACACCCAATTTAGTAATTAGCTATCCTAGATCTGAGGAGTACTCCTGGCTCTTATTCTTCTCATATTTTTTGTAACGGTACTGCTCTTAGTTCAACCTTTTTGAATATGTATATAAGAAAACATCTGAAGAGATATTTCAAAGAAGAGTTACCTGGTCTAGAAGAAAGAGATCCAGCTCTGAAGTCTGGAAATTTGAATTTAAGCTCCATCTTTCTCAAACCATGAGCAAATCTCTGAACTTCTCAGTCTCAAGTATTAATATAAGATCTTAATTCTAGCAAGCTGACAGTCAATAGAAGAAGAAAAAGAGTCCTCAAGGAAACCTTCCTACAAAATTGCTCTTGCCTCTTGCTCTGAACTAAAAAGTTCCAAAGGAAACAAAATTTCTCCAAGTCTCACTAGCTAATAGCTGTACTATTATCTTGCTCAGGGGTTTCTGCTATAATAAAGTTTGCATATAATGTTAATTCTTGGAATTTGGCAAATTCTTGTGGAATATTTTGAATACTAAGTCATTTCCACTGACTCAAATATTCATAAGAATTTTTTTAACTGTGGGAAATCATAGACCTCACTATTAACAAAAAAATTACCTTTCTGTATTATTTCCTTACCATCAATGCATTTTTGAATGATGAGAGAACTGATCAGATTTGATACAAAAGGTTTTAGTCTAACACCTCCTTTCTCCAAAAATCACTACTACATACTGTTTTAGGATGAAATCCTACCTATAGGATAAATGTAGAGAGTCAATATTACTATATCAGGTTTATTGGCCAAATTATTTCAGTATGAGTTAAGCTCATTAGAGTCTACTTCTTATGACAAATTATAATATATGAAATAATGAGTAAGGTAAATGAGTATTCTTATGGTAGTCATCTTTCTGAAAGATCAAGCACTTTCTCTCTTAGCAGAATTAGTTTATCAGACTTTGTGGCAACAAGTATGGTTTTTTACCTTGTATTATATCTCAGTATTGTGACTGATGTTAAATAGGAATTAGATTTTAATGAGGGGTTGAATAACAAATTTTCTACGCAATGTTAAAAACTTGGACTGAGTACATTAAAAAATCACTATAACTCTCTTTCTCCTAGAGCAGTATTTTAAATAGTAAATCCTTTTTGATTTGGAAGTCTAGTAAGGATCTGAATCCATAGCTATATTGTAGTTAGCAAACCTCAAATTTCTGAAATAATAAAAGATAAATATTATACTATTAGAGAAAATGTGCCTTTTGCATATAACTCAAATGATCTTATCTAATTAATGTAGGCATCTTCTTTCACACAATGATGTTTAGAAGTGAATAATATTAAGGCTATTTGGTGATACTCATCCATGTTCTCAGGTCTCCCTAACATTCTCCTGACTTTGCTTGCATATCAGTAAAATATATGGCTTGCCTATCAATTATTTTTCACCTGCTCTGAATTAAATTGAATGATGGTCTATAATGACCCTGAATAATTTTTGTATCTCCTGTCTCCAAGCTTCCTCTCTAAACAATATACTTAAAGGTCCTAGGGAATCTTTCAAGGTGATCTTGCAGGTGTGTGGTTGTCCCTAAAATAGGTTTTTATCATTGTGATTCATAAAGACATAGTATACCTTCTGCTAAATTAAATTCCTAAGACACACTTGTTTTCTCTCCAGCATTGCACATGCATAGGCTAATTTGTATGAAGTCTCAATTAGTATTTCTCTTGATGCGTATTTGACATACTATTACTTAAACTAATTCTACTGCCAGGTCTTTGGGAGAATTATATTCAGTGCCAAACAGTCTGTTAAAATCATGCTGAACAAGTCCGTACATTCCAAACTTGAGAATCAAAGCAGATGCCTTCCATAGCTAAAAGAACAGAATTTCCTCTATATATCCCAATTGGAATTTGACAGTATATTACAAGGGCTCCCAAATCCTTACCTACAGGAAGGTCTGCTTTTGGATTTTATAAGAAATACATCATTTTCCACCAACCCTGTCTCCCATTTGTAAAGCTCTTAGTAAAGATGACTGGTATCTTATAAGGTATAACATTAAGATTAAGTATAAAGTGAATTTAAAGTGATGTAGCAAGAATTTTATCTTAATCTACAAATCCAGTGTGCATTGGTTTGAAAATGTAAATGTTGTTTACAAATCCAAGAATATTGTACTTTGACAACTCACTGTGCAAAGCAATAACTTTTGATTGTCAAAGTCTGTACCTTTCATTATAGGCTCTGCAATATCCATGTAGGCTAGAAGGGTCAAATCTAGCTAATCATCTGAGGTTGATGGGAACTCAAATGTGATCATGAGAGCAAAGCAATTTTTCACCTTTACAGCATGAATGATAGTTAAAGAATTGGACTCCAGGTAATGTTTGTTAGTTTGCTTTTTTTTCCCATTTTTTCAATTACAGTGACTCATGAAAATATTAAGTACAGGGGATATTTTATATTATATTAATAAAAGAAAGGATTAACATTGATGAAATCACAGGTCTTCAAATAATGAAATACATATTCTTTAAAGTCTCATCTGGTCAAGTCAATCTTCCTTCTATCTATAAGACCACTCTGACAGACTGAAGTTTTCATATCAGAAATGTGACAATTTTTTCCTACTTTCATTTTACAATTGAATACCCCTACTGATGTTTACTAAAAGAATGGAATTATTAAGTCAATGTGTCAAAGCTATTCCCTGATGAAAAATCATTTGTATATAAATTTAGGCAAAGTCAATGCAAAGTCTGGACTGACTCCAGACAACCGAGCTTCTGGATACGGCATTGCTATTAACTAGTCGTCTTACATGAGGAACCTCTTTGGATTAGTCTCTGTTCCTTTCCTTTAAATGAGGTTATTATAGTTGAAGATTTCTAAGTTGTCTTCCCAATGTCAATATACATTTTTCCACTTTTGATGTTATTGTCTAAATTATACCTCTTTTGCCCCAAACTATTGTGATGGTTTAGCAGAATCAGTGCACTTTCTAGAATTGCCTAATGAATAGGGTATACACTGGAAAAATAAAGTTCAATAGATGATATTCAGTATCTATAAATTAACAACTGATTTAAAAGAACACTGATATCTATAGTAATGTCATGGTGGATAAATAAAAAAAAATACTGACCAATATTATAGCTACTCCCACTCCATTTAATACACTTTGACTTATGACAAGCTAAATGGGTATTTGCTAACTAAATAACTGCTGATTATTAAGATGCTATTGAGTTGTGATGATAGATTACCTCTCTAATATAACAATGATAATGTATAGACTTATTCTGTAACTAGCTACCATATTATTCATGAACATTAGATTCCATAAGGATTTATAATGTCTATCTTGATATTTGTCTAATAATCTCCAAAGTACAAGTTAAATTCCAGGTATTTAATCTTAAATAAGAATGAATATATTAGGTATAATTATTCTTGTATGATAAAATACAATTAATTTGAGTCAAGTACAGAAAAGCCATAGTGATATCAAAGGATTAAAAGTAAAATCCTTTTAAATCATAAAATGAAGTAAAAATTTTCCAAGAACCAGGCAGAAATTATATGCTACACAACAAAATTTCAGAATAAGAAAACTGTAATAAAAAGTTGAGAAAATATTATCTACAGGAAAATATTTATTTGCTGTTAAAAGTTATATATTACATAGATTTTGCTAAGTAATATACTACCTAAATCAGGTATCAGAAAGAGGTGGTGTGACAAATAAGGTCCTTTCAGTGCATGGCTAAGGCTCTGCAGAAATTAATGAATATTTAGAACTTATGTATTAACTTTGTGTTCAGGTTCAAACTGACACCAGCTAATTGTGTTATAAGGAGCAAGTTTCTCTGAAAATCAGTTTCTTCATTCTTCAATAAACAAATATCATTAAGCGTCTTCTATGAACAGATTACTATGCTAGCTTTGGAGTATGCAATTCCTTTTTAGGTTTGTTTGTTTGATGATAGTCCCTCTCCTCAAGGATCTTTCATTATCCAAGGATTTCCAGCATCTGACACCAACTGAAATTTCTTCCTTCACAAGGTTATTTCAAGAAAACACTTTGTAAATGGTAATTTATTATATGAATTTGAGCTATTATCATTACTGTTATTAATATTACTTCTAACCAAAGCATATAAAGGAATTCCATGTTATAAGCAATAAATGCCCAGCTTTGGATAGAATTTAGGGCTCTCATTTTTCTTTTGTCTTCCCTTAAATCAGTCCCTAGTTAAACTGCTTAAAAGAAAATCTGAACTGGTACCATGTTTCCCTCATTTCTCTATTAAGGTTGATTCTTCCTGATTCATTATGGTGAGATTCGCTTTGACTTTTTAGAAGATAATTTTCTGAAGAAACAATCAAATAAAGTTATAATTGTTGTTGTTCAGTCATTTTCAGTATTGCCTGACTCTTTATGACCCCATTTGGCATTTTCTTGGCAGAGATACTGAAATGGTTTACCATTTTCTTCTCCAAAACTTATAGTACTAATGTGTTAATGAAAGAAGGCTACAGGATTTATCTTCCAATACTAGGCCATACAAGCATTATAAACAAATCTTTTTACAAATAATGAATAAATATTTAATTATAATTTGATTGCTTTATTATTTTGGACTGATTTTTTCCCCTTTTGCTCTACATCTATGAGTTTATCAGGCTAGGGAATTCCCACTATGGAAACTTGCTACACAGAAGAGGAAGACATCTCTAACTTAGAAGCTAATGCAGTGAATTAAGGGATGAAAGTTAAATGATTTTTATTCATGATTTCACAGCAACTATGTGTCAAAGGCAGAACTGAAACGTGGGTTTTCCTCACTCAAATACCATCTTCCATTATGTTTTCTCTCACTAACCTGCATAAATTAAATAATATAAATGTTTAAACCAAACTTGGTGAGGTTAGTATAAATTTTTCCTTGAATCATTTGCCTTTTTTTCAATGTTACACATAGACATATAAACCTATATACATGCACATAAAATATGGTGAGTATATTTATTCTATACAAATATCTAAATAGAGTGTACTAGAGGATTATGCTTTTTAAAACAAGTATCTTCTAAGAATTAAAAGGTTCTTTTACTTTAAAAGGTTGGTGAACCTTGTCCTAAATAATAAAATAATTGTCCTGAATTATAAGCAATATTCAAAATTAATAATTAGGAAGAAAGAAGGCACATTAAGAAATTCCTTTTATTTGTGATGTATTTTAATTAAATAAAATGTAATGTTGTATGATTCATTAAATGAGTCCAAGGAAAGATTTCTGATTTAGGCCTTACTATTTAACATATAAATAGATGAGTATTAATAACATAATAAATATAGCATAACATAATTTAATATATTATATAATATTTGGTGCTTTCTTTTTATGCAAAATTTTATTTTGTACACTAATGAAAACCAGTCCAAATCTTTTTCCTTGTCTACATTTCAGAAGGTCAAATTAGTTTAGATGGTCAAATAATTTTTACTCACATCACCAGTATCTTTTTTTTTAACCAGTGTATGAAACCTGTCAAAAAAGAGGCATTTCCTGCTTCTATGTTAATCAACAGTGGTGCATACTAGTGCCAAAGAAAAGAAAATTCCGATTCTAATAGCCAAGGTGTATTTTTTTCTTTTGGCCTTGATTGGGCCAAGAAACTGCATAAACCTGGTTATTCAGTAATGTAGCCTTTTGGACACGTTTCCTTTAAGAGTGTCTTATATATGATAATGGCTTCATTGTCATCAAATAGAATACAATTAATTTTATTTTTTAGTATGTTATCAGCAAGCAAACCACCAGTATTAGCTTGATACCATCTGGGAGTGACAGTTTCCTTATTACAAAATATGTAAAAATATGGACTCCCTTAAGGAATCTGTTGCACTGCATCTGCTCAGATTTTTGTTATATGCTAATGGTTTTTAACCCAGCATATGAAGCATGTAAAAAAATAACTGAAATTTTTCAGCTAAATTACTCGTTTCACATTTAAAGTGTCACAAAGATGGAGAAAGCCACATATGCAGCTTTAGCTACAGGGGATTGAGCAGAAACAAAGAAGGAAGGAACAAGCATTTCTTCTTACCTGCTGTTGAGCTATCTAGCCCTCCCTCTCTAGAGAGATTCTGACTGCCCACATAATTAAGGCCACTTGATATGTGAGGGAAGTATTGGTGAAGGGACTATACTCTCCTCAATTCCAAATGAGCAATGGTTATAACAAAAGATTGTGACTGATAAGACAATTATTCTCCTTATTTCACTGTGTTCATAATATATTAAACAATCACAATGATTAAAATGAGCTATTATAATTATGAAACCATTCTCTGAGGTAGGATAGGGTAGTTGGGTATTTATTTATTTATTTGTGAATCCTTGGCCTTCCTTCATATTTTTTTTTACCTTTACTTAAATTCTAGTAGGGAATGGGAGTGGGGGTGGAATGAATTTGAATGAATAATGTCTTTTTGGTTAAAAGGAAGCTAGAGATTGAACCAATAATATATCATAAATTTGAAAAGTGATGTCCTTTGATTCTTGGGTATAAACAAGGAAACAGAATGACCTAAATACAAATAATTAGAGTTGGAGAAATAAACTGAATAAGTTCTATGATGAACATCCAGGGTAAGGGAGGTTCCTACCCCCTCCCCACCCCCCAGCTCTCACTTCCTCCCCTTTTCCTACAATTATGCAGAGCTGTAGCTTTAGGCTAACAGAATTTTCACACTTGTAAAGCAGTTTAATATGAATTGCTTTTCCATGGATATCTGTCCTCAGGCTTTAGAATGTGAAATATACTAGGCATTACTTTTTCATTAGCATCAACACAGGACATTTCCAAGTATTAAGTTCTGAAAAAAAATTTCATAAGCTGTTTACACTTCATATATATTAATTAAAGCAGGGAGTTCCTGACTCCTCACAGGCCTTCCTGAGTACTGTTTTTTAAGAAATGTACAATCAGTTATGTAGTTCCCAGCATCGCCTACACTACTTGATAAGAATAGCAGCAACCCAGTTTTCTTACCAAGAAACAACCTTCTGTAAAGGTACAATTCTTTTAAGGAAAAAAAAAAAGCTGATACATAAAACAAATATGATTACTCAGAAAAAATCACAATTACACATTTTAAATTCTTTTTTCTAAACCCCCCAAGTGATGATTCTGAAATGCGTAATTTATAATCCTTCCAACCACCACATGTGCCTTTTAGGAAATGTACTGAAGATGTTAAAAAAAAAAAAAGGTTGATTCAGCAAATACAAATCTCCAGCCTTAAAAGTATCCCCTAAGATATATTGATCTCCACTTAAAACCGTTTTTTTTAACACTAGCTTAAAACAAAACATAAATACCTTTCCTTCTGAACTGCCACTATGGCTCCGTATTTCTTCTGGCCTCCAATTGCTTAGTTACTTGACCTGCTACCTGCTGTATTCAGTTTCATTCACATAGGTTAGAAAGACTGACCTAAATAAATCAATAAGTTTATACACATGAGTGTCATAACAGGAAGCAATGTTTTATGATGCACTTTGTGGACTATCCATTGCCAATTTGCCTCACCCTGACAAAAGGGTTACTGTCCCTTTCATGAAGAGCAAATGCAGCTGGTTAGATGAAGGATCTTATTCTTTGGGTCTTGAAATGAGGGATTTCAGGCATCCTAGGCTGCTGAAAAATCACAAGAAGCATATGGCTTTTTGAGGTTTTATGGATATATCAGTACTTAGTAGGTTGAAGGTAAAGTAGGAAAATAAAATAAAAGGGGTGGGAGAGAGAGAGAGAGAGAGAGAGAGAGAGAGAGAGAGAGAGAGAGAGAGAGAGAGAGAGAGAGAAAGATACAGATAGGCAGCATGGCAAAAGTGAATTACAAATGATCCTGAAGTTCTATACACTGATGAAAACAAAGAAAAATCCAGGTGTTTGTATATAAATATATACATGTAGACATATATAAAAACATATATTACATAAGATTACAAAAGCAAATAAGAGAACTCAGTTTCTTCCGACCACCCAATATATTTTCTGCTTCCTAAGTGCCTCCAGGAGAAACCTATCTTCTGTGAACTTTCCATTCGTCTGTATTCTCTAGCACTTCGGAAATCTTTTTTTTCATTTAGGTCACTTCTGCTGGAGTGAAGAACATGTCATTCATTGAGATTTCTACTTCATAATAATAATTTTTTAAAAAGAATGAAATTTTAATGAACATTAAGAAGACCATTCAAAAAGTAGAATCATTTCCATTGGGATTCTTGTTTAAAACCTTCCCCAGGTGAGCTGGCACCTGTTTTATCTCCAGGACTATTGTTGATCCCCATCAGCTAACAAACTTCATTCTTCAGAGAACCTTATGCTGAGATCTTTGAATTTCAACATCACTCTTATTTGCCATTTTTTTCAGCTTTCCTCCAGCAATGTCCTCTCTCAAAGGGAATTAAAGGACACCAATTTTCCTTTTGGTGTGGTGATTAACCTGCCAATGTGTTGATTTTAGATTAGAATATTAATTATTAGGATCTGGGAGATAGAATTATTGCTACTCCTTTTTAAAAGTTTACATTTTTATTTATTTACAAATTACTAGAATAGTTGTTGTAAAAGTAAACAAAATCTCCTCCCCCCAAAAAAAAACTTCACAAGAAATAAATTGAAAAAAAGAGGAATAAAATGTGCTTCAGTCTGTGTTTAGGTGCCATCAACTCTCTCTAGGGTAGATTACATTCTTATCATAAGTCCCATAGAGAATTTTACTTCCATATTTTTTCTCCACAGTTGATATTGCTTATTGCAATTCCCTCCATCCACTCCTCACCACTCCCATTTATTCTATTTTCTCTCTTCCTCACTGTGTCCCTCTTCAAAAGTGTGCTGTGGGGCAGCTGAGTGGCTTAGGAGATAGAGCACCAGCCCTGGGGACAGGAGGCCCCAGATGCACATCCCAACCCAGACACCCAGTAATCACCCAACTGTGTGGTCCCAGTAGACCACTAAATCCCACCACCTTGCAAAAAACAAAAAAGTCTGTTGTTTCTGACTACCCTCTCTTCCATCACCTATACCACCCCCTTCCCTTTTTTCACCCCTTTCCTTTCCTTTCTCCTCTAGAGTAAAATATTTCTATACCCCATTAAGTGTGTATGTTGTTTATTCTCTGAGCTGTTTCCATTCCCTCTTTCCATTCTAATGCAAAAACTTTTTTCTTGATCCTTTTACATGAAATATCCTAACCCATTCTACCTCTCCTTTCCCTTTCTCCCAGTACTTCCTTTCTCACCCATTAAATCCATCTTTACAGTATATTAAACCTTCATATTCAGCTCCCTCCTGTGCCTTGTCTAAATATGCTCCTTCTAACTGCTCTATAAATGAGAGGGTTCATATGAGTTATCAGTATCATTTTCCCAAACAGGAATACATGCAGTTCAACATCATTAAATACCTCATAATTTGCCCTTTCCATCTACCCTCTCTGCTCTTTGCCTGAATCCTGTACCTGGAGATGAAATTTTCTGTTCAGCTCTGCCCCTTTCAACAGAAATGTTTGAAATTCCCCTATTTCATTGAATATCCATCTTTTCCCCTAGAAGAGGATATTCAGTTTTGCTGAATTGATTGTATTCCAAGCACTTGATTTTTGGCTGCATTCCAACCATCAGGACTATTATATTCCAATTCCTACAAGCCTTTAATGTGGATGCTGTAAGTTCTGTGTAATCCTGATCGTAGCTTCACAATATTTGAATAGTTTCTTTCTGGCTGCTTTTAAAAAAAATACATATTAGCTTGTTTATTTTCAGTCATATGCACATGTATATTTTTAAGTAACAAATTTTCCTTCCACCCTCCCTTCCCATCCCCCCTTCCCTTAGTGGTGAACAATCAGGTTTGCATTGTGCATACATATTTGATAAAAATGTCCAAAGATTATTTTCAGTATGAGGAATTAGGATTTAAGGGAAAGAGATAGATAAAACAGAATTTTTATAAAGTATTAATCAGATTCTAAGGGGTGTGTGTGTGTGTGTGTGTGTGTGTGTGTGTGTGTGTGTGTGTGTTTTGTTATTTTTTTTTATTTTTCTTCTTTTGGATGGAGATAACATTTTCTATAATCGGGCAATTACAATCGTCCTAGTTCTCTTAACTAAGGAGATCTGACAAGGAAGGCATTCTACTAGTATTTACTTTGGTTCCATGTTATACATTAATCTCAATTGAATGTGATGACAGAGAAATCATATCCTTTAGGAAGAAAAATAAAGTATGAGATAGTAAAATTGCATAATACTATAATGCTTTTTTCCCCTAATTTGATGGTAATATTCCTTGGACTTTGTTCAAACTCCATAATTCTTTCTATGTAAATAGAAGATATTCTCCACTGCAGATAGCTTAAAATTGTTCCTGGTTGTTGCACTGAAGGAGTGCCCAAGTCCATCAGGGTTGATAATCACCCCCATGTTGCTTTCAGGGTGTACAATGTTTTTCCGGTTCTGCTCATCTTGCTCAGCATCAGTTCATATAAATCTTTCCAGGATTCCCTGACTTCCCATCCTTCCTGGTTTCTAATAGAACAATAGTGTTCCATGACATACATATACCACAGTTTGCTAAGTCATTCCCCAACTGAAGGACATTCACTTGATTTCCAATTTTTTGCCACAACAAAAAGGGCTGCTATAAATATTTTTGTACAAGTGATGTTTTTACCCTTTTTTATCATCCCTACAGGGTATAGTACTAGTAGTAGTATTCCTGGGTCAAAGGGTATACACATTTTGTTTTGCCTTTTGGGCATAATTCCAAATTGCTCTCCAGATATGTTTAATGAGTTCACAGCACCACTAACAATGTATTAGTGTCCCAGATTTCCTGTATCCCTTCCAACATTGAACCTTGTCCTTTCTGGTCATATTGGCCAGTCTGAGAGGTATGAGGTGATATCTCAGAGATGGTTTAATTTGCATTTCTCTAATAAGAAATGATTTGGAGCAATTTTTCATATGAGTACAGATTGCTATGATTTCCTCATCTGTAAATTGCCTTTGCTTATCTTTTGACCATTTGTCAATTGGGGACTGGCTTGTTTTTTTGAAAATTTGACTCAATTCTCTATATATTTTAGAAATGAGGGGACTTCCGGCCAAGATGGTAGAGAGAAGACAGGCACAGTTCTAAAGTCTCCTGATCTCTTCCTTATCTATCACATGAAACAAACCTCTTAAAAGAAATCCAACCCACAAAACCCAGAAAGAAAAGCCAGGAGAAAGAACATCTATCTCAGGATTTTTCCCCCTCAGCAGCTTTGGGCAAATTCAGGCAGGTGAGTCTGGCCTGAGAGGGAGGATCAGTCCCGGATCAGCCAGATTAACAGCTGAATTGGAACGGGAAGTCTGAGGGCCAGATAGCTGGACCTGCTGGATCAGTGGTAGGGCTGGACGAGAGGGGCTTGGGTCCGTGGGGAAGCAGAGGTGCTGGTGTTGGTGCTGTCACCCTGGAGCTTGGGGACCAGGCTGGGGGGAGAGTTCTGGTGACAGAGAGCTGCAGACACTATCCCTGGGCTCCTCTGGTCAGAGAAAACCTGAGTCCACACCTCCATTGCAGAGATCTCTTCCCAAACAAACAAATAAAAACTACTTCTGCCTCAGGCTCAGGTGTGTGAGCAGAAGAACCAGCCCAGCTGAGGAATGACCTCAGGCCAGGGTAAAGCCCAGCAAAATTTGAAGGTAAAAGAATTCAATAGCTCCAACTCCTCCCTTCAGGCAAAGGGAGAAGGCCTCTCAACCAAGGTCACAGACACTCCAGAGAGGGAAACCAGCACCTCCTACTGGCCAGCCAGAGAAACAGCACTCAGTAAAGCCTTTAGCCATCCCAAGACCAGGTGAACCAGCCCCCCCCACTCAAGGTCTCAGCATAATGAAGAAGGGTCAGCAGAAAGGCGGATCCATAGAAAAATTCCTGGAATGGGAAGATCCCAACTCAGAGAGACCTGGAACATCTGAGGAGAATACAATCTGGTCTCCAACACAGAAAGGCTTCCTTGAAGAAATAAGGGAGCTTAAAATTTGGGACAGACAATTAATACCTTGCAACAAGAAAACAAAATCTTAGAAAGTACAATTGGACAAACACAAAAGGAGAATAAATCTATTAGATCATCAATTGGACAATTACAAATGAGAATAATTCTCTTAGATCCTCAAATGAGCAAATGCAAAAAAGAAATTAATTCTCTCAAAACCTCAATTGGTCAAATGGAAAGCTCTTTCAAAAGTAGAATTGACCAGGAAAAGGAGTTGCAAAAGGTTAATGAAGAAAACTCCTCCCTCCAAAAAATAATGGAATCTACAGAAACTAATGACTCCATGAGACAGCAAGAGTCAGTTAAACAAAATAAAAAAATAGAAAAAATAGAAGCAAATGTAAAATACCTCATCAACAAAATCACTGACCTTGAGAATAGATTGAGGAGGGGCAACATGTAAATTATAGGACTTCCTGGAAACATTGAAGAGAAAAAAAGCCTGGATTTAATATTACAGGATCTATTGATTGAAAACTGCCCTGAAATGATGGATTCAGAGGGCAAAGTAGTTATTGAAAGAGTACATCGATCCCCACCAGAAAAAGATCCTAAAATGAAAACACAAACAAATGTTGTGGCCAAACTCCAGAACTATCAGATAAGAGAGAAAATCCTGCAATCAGCCAGAAAGAAGCAATTTAAATATGAAGGAGCCACAGTAAGGATCACGCAGGAACTGGCTGCATCAACTTTAAGGGATCGAAAGGCCTGGAACAAGATATTTCAAAGAGCATGGGAGTTTGGAATGCATCCAAGTATCTACTTTCCTGAAAAGCTGAGCCTTCTCTTCCAGGGAAAAACATGGACATTTAATGAAATGGAAGAATTCCAAAAATTTCTGATTAAAAGCCCAGAGATAAACAGAAAATTTGGACATCTAAAACAGGAGGTTCAAGAGACACATGAAAAGGTTAAAATAAAGGGGGGGGGGTAAAAGGAAAAAAAATGCAATCCAGTAAGTTGAGACTGGCTATATCCCAGCATGGAGGTAAAAAAGAGATTCTCATAAACCTTGAGAAATGTAACTCTAACAGAGAGAATATACCTAGCCAGAAATGATGGACATTCATGACCTATCCATGAGAATACTATCTAATGGGATGTAACTGGCTTTAACCCCACTTGGGAGAAACACTCTAATAACTATCAGGAATTTTGACTCTATTCAATACAATATATAGAACTAGAAGGGACAGACACTCAGAATTTTCTATGACTTAGATAGAATGATCTAAAAAAAACCACTACCTCCCTAAAAAGGGGGACAGGAAAGAGAGAGGAGGAGGGAGGGGACTGAATGGTGTATATCTCATTATACTAAGAGGTACATAAAACCTATGGTAATAGTGGGGAAGAAGGGAGCAGAGGAGAAACACCTGAATCTTCTCATCATATTTGGCTTAAAGTCAAAACTACACATACTCAGTTAACTTATAAAACATATAACCTTTCAAGGATCAAAAGGGGAAAAGGGGAGGGGGGATCAAGAAAGGGAAAAGGGAAAAAGGGAAAGGGGAAAGAAAGGGGAGGGTGTGATATAGGAGGGCAAACACACTGAAGGGGGTGGTTTTCAGAAACAAAAGACTGGGGGAATATGGATAAAAGGGGGGAAAGGGGGAGGAAAGGGGGAAAAATACAAACAGAGGGAAGATAGCACAGAGGGCAATAAAGAATTAGTAATCATAATCTTTAATGTGAATGGGATGAAATCTCCCTTAAAATGTAAGCAAATAGCAGAGTGGATTAAAAACCAGAATCCTACAATATGCTGCTTACAAGAAAGCCATTTGAAGCAGAGAGATACATATAGAGTACAGGTAAAAGGTTGGAGCAAAATATATTTTGCTTCAGCTGAAGTAAAAAAAAAGCAGGGGTAGCAATCCTTATCTCAGACAAAGCAGCAGCAAAAATAGATAGCGTTAAAAGAGATACAGAAGGAAACTTTTTCCTCCTAAAAGGTACCATAGACATTAAAGTCATTTCAATATTGAATATATATGCACCCAGTGGGACAGCACCCAAATTCTTAGAGGAGCAAGTGAAAGAACTACAGTAAGACATAGACAGCAAAACTCTACTAGTGGGAGACCTCAACCTTCCACTATCAGATCTAGATAAATTGAATCATAAAACAAACAAGAAAGACATTAGGGAGGTAAATAGATTGTTAGAAAAATTAGATATGGTAGACTAATGGAGGAAACTGAATGGGGATAGAAAGGAATATACCTTTTTCTCTGCAGTACATGGAACTTATACAAAAATTGATCATGTACTAGGACATAAAAACTTAATGATCAAATGCAGAAAGGCAGAAATAGTAAATACATCTTTTTCAGATCACAATTCAATAAAAGTCAAATACAATACTGTTCCAAGGAGATATAGACCCGGAACAAATTGGAAACTGAATAACCTCATTTTAGAAAATGAGTGGACCAAAAAACAAATTATAGAAGGAATTAACCATTTTATTCTAGATAATGATAATAATGAAACAACATACCAAAACCTATGGAATTCATTCAAAGAGACTCTCAGGGGATATATTATAGCTCTAAATGCTTATATGAATAAATTGGAGAAAGGGGAAAACAATGAACTAAATATGCAACTAAAAAAATTAGAGAAAGAACAAATCAAATATCCCCAATTAAATACCAATTTAGAAATTCTAAAAATTAAAGGAGAAATTAATAAAATTGAAAGCAAAAAACTATTGAATTAATAAATAAAAGCAAAAGTTGGTATTATGAAAAAACCAATAAAATTGATAAACCTCTGTCCAATTTTATTAAAAAAAGAAAGAAGAAAACCAAATTGTTAGTAACATAAATGAAAAAGGTGAACCCACCACCAATGAGGAAGAAATTAAGGTAATAATTCGAAATTATTTTGCCCAAATCTATGCCAATAAATTTGATAATTCACGTGAAATGGATGAATATTTACAAAAATATAAGTTGCCCAGGTTAAATGAAGATGAGATTAAATACATAACCAACCCTATCTCAGCAAAAGAAATTCAACAATCCATTACTGAACTCCCTAAAAAAAGTCTTCAAGGCCTGATGGATTCACAAGGGAATTCTATCAAACATTTAAGGAACAATTGGTTCCAATCATATATAAACTCTTTGGAAAAATATGGAAAGATGGAACTCTGCCTAACTCTTTCCATGAAACCAATATGGTGCTGTTACCTAAACCAGGAAGAGTTAAAACAGAGAAAGAAAATTATAGACCTATTTCCCTGATGAATATATACATGCAAAAATCCTAAATATAATCTTAGCAAAATGACTACAAGTCATCACTAGGATAATACATTATAATCAAGTAGGATTTGTTCCAGGAATGCAGGGATGGTTCAATATTAGGAAAAAATATTAGTATACTCAATTATGTCAACAACAAACCTGTCAGAAATCATATGATCATATCAATAGATGCTGAAAAAGCTTTTGACAAAATACAGTATCCATTCCTATTAAAAACACTAGAGAGTGTCGGAATAAGTGGACTGTTCCTTAAAATAATTAGCAGTATCTATCTGAAACCATCAACAAGCATTATATTTGAAGGGGAGAGGCTAGAGGCATTCCCAATAAGATCAGGGGTGAAACAAGGGTGCCCATTATCACCACTACTATTCAATATTTTATTAGAAATGTTAGTGAAGAGAAGAAAAAGAAATTAAAGGAATGAGAATTGGAAAGAAAGAGACAAAACTCTCACTCTTTGCCGATGACATGATGGTCTACCTAGAGAATCCCAAGAAATCATCTGAAAAACTACGGGAAACAATTAGCAATTTTAGCAAAATTGCAGGTTATACAATAAACCTGCATAAATCCTCAACTTTTCTATATGTGTCTAGCAAGAAACAGCAGGGAGAGCTAGAACAAGAAATCCCATGCAAAGTAACCTCAGACAATATAAAATACTTAGGAGTCTATTTCCCATAAAGACTCAGAATCTTTTTGAAAACAATTTTAAAACACTTCTCACACAAATTAAATTAGAATTAAATAACTGGGCAAATATCAACTGCTGATAGATAGGTAGAGCTAATCTAATAAAAATGACAATTCTACAAAAACTAAACTATCTGTTTAGTACCCTACCCATCAAAATTCCAAAAAATTACTTTAACGAGTTAGAAAAAATTATAAGTAAATTCATATGAAGAAATAAAAAGTCAAGAATTGCCAGGAGCTTAATGAAAAAAAGTGCAAAAGAAGGTGGCTTAGCCCTACCCGATCTCAAAATATATTATAAAGCATCAGTCATCAAAACTGTTTGGTATTGGCTAAGAAATAGAGTGGTGGACCAGTGGAATAGACTAGGTGTAAAAGCAGGAGATGATTATAGTAATCTGGTGTTTGATAAACCCAAAGAGTCAAGCCATTGGGATAAAAACTCCCTCTTTGATAAACCTGCTGGGATAATTGGAAGTTAGTATGGAAGAAACTTAGATTAGACCAACACCTAACACCCTTTACCAAGATAAGATCCAAATGGTTACAGGACATAGACATAAAAAAAAAAATACTATCAGCAAATTCAAAGATCAAGGACTAGTCTACCTGTCAGATCTACAGAAAGGGGAACAGTTTATGACTAAGGAAGAGTTGGAGAACATCACCAAAAACCAATTAGATGATTTTGATTACATTAAATTAAAAAGCTTTTGCACAGATAAAACCAATGTAACCAAGATCAAAAGAAATGTAGTAAATTGGGAAACAATCTTTACAACTAATGATTCTGAGACAAAGGACTCATTTCTAAAATATACAGACAAGTGAGCCATATTTTTAAAACAAAAAGCCATTCCCCAATTGACAAATGGTCAAAGGATATGCAAAGGCAATTTACAGATGAGGAGATCAAAGTAATCCATAGAAATATGAAAAACTGCTCTAAATCATTAATTATTAGAGAATTGCAAATTAAAACTTCTCTGAGGTACCACCTCACACCTCTCAGATTGGCCAGTATGACCAGGAAGGATAAAAATCATTGTTGGAAGGGATGTGGGAAATCTGGGACACTATTACACTGTTGGTAGAGCTGTCAACTCATCCAACCTTTCTGGACAGCTATTTGGAACTATGCCCAAAGGGCAACAAAAATGTGCATACCTTTTGACCCAGCAATACCACTACTGGATCTATATCCTGAAGAGATGAGGAAAAAGGGTAAAAACATTACTTTACAAAAATATTTATAGCAGCCCTGTTTGTGGTGTCAAAGTATAGGAAATCCAGTAAATGTCCTTCAATTGGGGAATGGCTTAGCAAACTGTGGTATATGTATGTCATGGAACACTATTGTTCTATTAGAAACCAGGAGGGATGAGATTTCAGGGAAACCTAGAGGGATTTGCATGAACTGATGCTGAGTGAGATGAGCAGAACCAGAAAAACACTGTACACCGTAACAGCAACATGGGAGTGATGTTCAACCTTGAAGGACTTGCTCATTCCATCAGTGCAATAATCGGGAATAATTTTGGGTTGTCTGCAAAGGAGAGTACTATCTGTATCCAGATAAGGAGCTGTGGCATTTGAACAAAGTGCAAGGACTGTTCCCTTTAATTTAGAAAAAAAAAACAGACAGCTTATTGTCTGATCTTGTTACCTCTTAGACTTCTTGTCTCTTCTTTAAGGATATGATTTCTCTCTCATCACACCCAATTTGGATCAAGGTACAACATGGAAACAAAGTAAAGACTGATAGAGTGCTTTCTGTGGGGGGGGGGGAAGCAAGATTGGGGGGAAATTGTAAAACTCAAATAATATCTTTATTAAAAATAAATTAAATAAAAATAAAAAAATGAGTTTTTTTTCAGAAATGCTAGTTGCAAAAATTGTTTCCCAATTTACTACATTTCTTTTGATCTTGGTTACAGTGGTTTTGTCTGTGCTAAAGCTTTTTAATTTAATGTAGTCAAAATTAACTAGTTTGTTTTTAATGGTGTTCTCTATGTCTTCCTTGGTCATAAACTGCTTCCCTTTCCATAGATCTGACAAGTAAACTACTCCTTGATCTTCTAATTTGCTTATAATATTATTTTTTATGTCTAAATCCTGTATCCATTTTTGTTGTATCTTGATATCCTGTGTGAGGTGTAAGTCTAATCTAAGTTTCTTCCATACTGACTTTTGATTTTCCCAACATTTTTTATCTAAGAGAGAGTTTTTATCCCAATAGCTGGACTCTTTTTAGTTCATCAAACAGCAGATTACTATAATTGTTTCCTGCTATTGAACCTAGTCTATTCCACTGATCCACCGCTCTATTTCTTAGCCATTACCAGACAGTTTTGAGGACTGATGCTTTATAATATAATTTTAGATCTTTTGTAAAGCTAAGCCACATTCTTTTGCACTTTTTTCATTGAATCCCTGGAAATTCTTGACTTTTTATTTCTCCATATGAATTTACTTACAAACTTTTTTCTAACTCATTAAAGTAATTTTTTTTTTTTTGGAATTTTGATTGTTAGGGTGCTAAACAAGTACTTTAGTTTTGATAGAAATGTGATTTTTTATTATATTAACTCGACCTATCCATGAACAGTTGATGTTTGCCCAGGTATTTAAATCTGATTTTATTTGCAGGAGAAGAGTTTTGTAATTGTTTTCAACAAGTTTTGAGACTGCCTTGGCA
The DNA here is from genome assembly GCF_037893015.1 of Macrotis lagotis. Taxonomy (NCBI): domain Eukaryota; kingdom Metazoa; phylum Chordata; class Mammalia; order Peramelemorphia; family Peramelidae; genus Macrotis; species Macrotis lagotis. Next base: position 137,750,861 of record NC_133661.1, on the reverse strand, counting down.
GGTAGACTCCCAGGCATTTTATTTTGCCTGAGGTTACTTTGAATAGGATTTCTCTTTATAGCTCTTTTGGCTGTATCTTGCTAGTCAAATATAGGAATGCTGAGGATTTATGAGGGCTTATTTTATATCCTACTACTTTACTAAAGTTGCTAATTATTTTTAGTAGTTTTTTTCGATGACTTTTTGTGATTCTCTAGGTATACCATCATGTCATCTGCAAAGAGTGAGAGTTTTGTCTCCTCCTTCCCTATTCTAATTCCTTCTATTTGTTTTCTTCTCTTATTGCTGAGGCTATCATTTCTCATATGATAGTGAATAGCATTTGTGATAATTGGCATTCTTGTTTCACCTCTGATTTTATTGGGAATGCCTCAAGCCTATCCCCATTGCTTATAATGTTTGTTGATGGTTTCAGATAGATACTTCTTACTATTCTAAGGAACAAACCATTTATTCTTACACTACACTCTCTAGTGTTTTTATTAGGAATGGGTGCTGTATTTTATCAAAAGCTTTTTCAGCATCTCTGATGGGTATGTTATTGATATAATTAATTATACTAACAGTTTTCCTAAGATCGAACCAAACCTGCATTCCTGGGATAAATCCTACTTGATCATAATGTATTATCCTAGTGATAACTTGTAATAACTTTGCTAAGATTTCATTTAAGATTTTTGCATCTATATTCATCAGGGAGATAGGTCTATAATTTTCTTTCTCTGTTTTAAGTCTTCCATGTTTAGGTATCAGCACCATATTGGTGACATAGAAAGAGTTAGGCAGAGTTTTGTCTTCACCTATTTTTCCAAAGAGTTTATATAGAATTGGAACCAATTGTTCCTTAAATGTTTGATAGAATTCACTTGTGAATTCATCTGGCCCCGGGGATATTTTTTTAGGGAGTTCAATAATGGCTTGTTCAATTTCTTTTTCTGAGGATGGGTTATTTAAGTTTTTAATTTCCTCTTCATTTAATCTGAGGAACTCATATTTTTTCTAAATATTCATCCATTTCAATTAGATTGTCAAATTTATTAGCACAGATTAGGGCAAAATAATTCTGAATTATTACTTCAATTTCTCCCTTATTGGTGGTAAGTTCACATATTTCATTTATAATACAGGCAATTTGGTTTTCTTCTTTCTTTTAATCAAATTAACCAGAGGTCGATCAATTATATTGGCTTTTTTCATAAAACCAGCTCTTGGTTTTATTTATTAGTTCAATAGTTTTCTTGTTTTCAATTTTATTAATTCCTTCTTTAATTTTTTAGAACTTCTAATTTGATATTTAATTGGGGTTTTTAATTTGTTCTTTCTCTAATTTTTAGTTGCATATTTAGTTCATTGATTTCTTCTTTCTCTAATTTATTCATGTAATCATGTGAAGCTGTAATATATCCCCTGACAGCCACCTTGAGTAGATCCCATAGGTTTTGGTATGTTGCATCATTATTGTCATTATGTAGGATGAAATGATTAATTCTTTCTATAATTTGTCGCTTGATCTACTCATTCTTTAAAATGAGGTCATTTAGTTTCCAATTAGTTCTGGGTCCATATCACCCGGGCCCAATATTGCATATGATTTTACTCCATTATGATCTGAGAAAGATGTATTTACTATTTCTGTCTTCCTTCAATTTATCATTAGGTTTTTATGTCCTACCTAGTACATGGTCAATTTTTGTGTAAGTGCCATGTACTGCAGAAAAGAAGTATATTCCTTTCTATCCCCATTCAATTTCCTCCACAGGTCTATCACATCTAGTTTTTCTAATAATCTATTTACCTACTTAACTTCCTTCTTGTTTATTTTATGATTTGATTTATATAAATCTGAGAATGGGAGCTTTAGGTCTCCCACTAGTAGACTTTTGCTGTCTGTGTCTTTCTGTAGCTCTTTCAACTTCTCTAAGAATTTGGATGCTGTTCCCTTGGGTGCATACATATTTAGTATTGAAATTACTTTATTATCTATGGTACCTTTAAGGAGGATGTAATTTCCTTCCTTATCTCTTTTAATGCAATCTATTTTTGCAGATGCTTTGTCTGAAATAAGTATTGTTACCCCTGTTTTTTTCACTTCAGCTGAAGGATAATTTATTTTGCTACAACCTATCAACTTTATTCTATATGTATCTCTGCTTCAAATGAGTTTCTTGTAAGCATCCTATTGTAGGATTCTGGTTTTTAATCCACTCTGCTATTCACTTATATTTTAAGGGACAGTTCATCCCATTCAGATTCAAAGTTATAATTACTAACTCTTTATTGCCCTCCATGCTATCTTCCTTCTGTTTGTATTTCCCCCTTTTTTCCCTTTATCCATATTCCCCAGTATTTTGTTTCTGAATGCCACCACCTTCAGTGTGTTTGCCCTCTTAAATTGATCCCCCCTTTTTCCCCCTTGCCCTTTTCCCCCTCTTCCCTTCCCTCTTTTAGTTCCCCTTTTTCTCCCCCTCCTGTCCCCCTCCCCTTTTCCCCCTTTTAAAATTCTTGAAAGGTAAGATACGTTTCTTAACTTGATTAAGTGTGTCTAAATTAACTTTAAGCCAAATCTGATGAGATGAACATTCAGGTGGTTCTCACCTCCTCCCTTCCTACCCTCAATTACAATAGATCTTTTTAACTTTTGATGTAATGAGATTTACCCCATTCAGTCTCCCTCCAACCTCCCTTCTTCTCACTGCCCCCCTTTTTAAGAAGGTATTGTTATTAAATAATTCTGTCTGAGTCACAGAAAAAAGCTATGAGCATCCATCACTTTCTGGCTATGTATATTCTCTGTAACAGAGTTACAATTCTCAGGAGTTATGAGACTCTTTCTCCCAAGTAGGTATATAACCAATTATAGAAGTTTTGTTTTTACCTTTTCGTGTATCTCTTGAGCCTCCTGTTTAATGTCCAAATTTTCTATTTAGCTCTGGCCTTTTCATTATGAAATCTTGGAAGTCTCCCATTTCATTAAATGTCCATCATTTTCCCTGGAAGAGAAGGCTCAGCTTTGCCGGGTAGTGGATTCTTGGCTGCATTCCAGACTCCCTTGCTCTTCAGCATATCTCATTCCAGGCCCTTCTATCTCTTAATGTTGCTGTAGCCAGGTCCTACATAATCCTTACTGTGGCTTCTTGATATTTAATTTTTTTTTTCTTTCTGGCTGCTTGCAGAATTTTTTCTTTTATCTGACAGTCCTGGAATTTTGCCACAACAATCCTTGGTGTTTTCATTTTAGAATCTCTTTCTGGAGGGGATCGATGCATTCTTTCAATAACTATTTTGCCCTCTGATTCCATGATATCAGGTCAATTTCCAATCACTAAATCCTTTAATATTAAGTTCAGGCTTTTTTTTCCTCTTCAATATTATCAGGAAGGTCAATAATTTTCAGATTCTCCTTTCACGATTGATTCTCAAGATCAGTGGTTGTGCGGATGAGGTACTTTATATTTTTTTTTCAATTTTTTTGATATTTTGGTTTTGTTTAACACAATCTTGTTGACTCATGAAGTCATTAGTTCCCGCCAATTGCCTTCTTTTTTTTTTAGAGGGGAAGATTTTTCTTCCTTTATCTTTTGCAACTGCTTTTCCATTTGGTCCGTTCTAATTTCGAAGGACTTTTCTATTTGTCCAAATGTAGTTTTGAGACAATCATTTCCTTTTTTGCATTTGCCCAATTGAGGATTTGAGAGAATCGTTTTCTTTTTGCATTTTCCCCCAATTGAAGATATGAGAGAGTTATTCTCATTTTGTATTTTTCCACTTGTTTTTTTTTTTCAAGGATTTGTGAGATGTTAATTTTCTCTTGAGTTCCTTTTCCCAATTTTTCCAATTGATTTTTAACCTCCTTCCTGATTTCTTCAAGGAAGTCTTTCTGGGCTAGAGACCAATTCATATTCTCTTCAGCAGAGCTAGATATCTCTGGGTTAGGATTTGTCTCTTCTAAGTATTTCTCCATGGGCCTCCCCTTTTATCTGGCTTTTTTTCATCTTGTGTTGGGGGGGGATAGCTGGTTCTCAGAGGTTTGCTTTTGAGGATCCTAAAGTCTTTGTTCACTTGGCTTAGTAACTCCAGGGTCAGCCAGTGTGGGGGGGTGCTTTTTGCTTTCTCTGGAGTGAGATCCTCAGCAGCAGGGTCTGAGTTGACCTTGAAAACTGGGCTGAGCCCTAGGGGAGGGAGTTCATCTATTTTTGTTGAGTGAGCTTTGATGTACTTAAGGGGATGTGGGTGGGACTGTTTATTGTTTGTTCTGGGCAAAGGGTTCTGGAGCTCAGTTCCCTGATCCAGTATTTTTTTCTCTAGGTGTGCTCTGGGACTCTGTGCTGGAACTCACCCTCCAGCAGCAATTCTCCCCCTGGCCAAAGACTCTGCAGCTAAAGCTGTATCTTGTACCCGTAACTCACCGGAGTCTATTAAGAGGTTTATGTCATGTTATTTCTGAGGGGAAAGAGAGCATTATCACAGTGTCTGTCTTCTCTCTGCCATCTTGACCAGAAGTCCCCTAACTTGATTTTCAAAATCTTTTTTGAGCTCTGCCAAAGCTTGAACCCAATTCCTATTTTTCTTGGAGGCTTTTTGATGTAGATGGTTGGACTTAGTCATGGTGTGTGTGTTTGTGTGTGTGTGTGTGTGTGTATGTGTGTGTATGTGCATGCGTGTGTATGTGTGCATGCATGTGTGTGTTTTGATCCTCCATGGATACAAAGTAATTATCTATGGTCAGGTTATTTTCTGCTTACACATTTCCCCAGCCTATGCCCTGGTTTTGGGGTGCTTCCTGAAATTTTGAGTGTCATTGGGACAGCCCCCTCAAGGACCTTATTCCTTCAGTGTCTTATGAGAGGCTCTGACTTGTCTTCTGACCTGTGCTCTGGACTGTGGATTACCTCAAGCACACCCCTCTTCCCTGGAGCTGAGAGGAGGGTCTTTGCTGTATGGCATTTGGGGGATGGGCAGACAGTGACCAGGTTCTAAATATGGACAAAGCACCGGAGTCCTGTCCCAGGGACAGAGAAGAGACCTCAATAGTTTCCCTCCACTCCTGAGCACTCAGAGAGCACTTGCCCAGTGCTCCCTGCTTGGTGGATCTCCAGACCTGCTTCTATTTCCTGGGCCCACAGCTGGACCAATGGCCATGGCTGCATTGAGGGTCATGCTGGTCTGGGCTCCACACTCACTCTGGCTGAGGCTTCCCTGCTGATCTTTCAAGTTGTGCTTTTTTTCTCCCTGGGTTGGGAGTCAGGAAACTACTTCTGCTACCTTGATCCGGTTTCTCCTGGAACCCAGCAATCCCTTTCCCCCCTACCCCAAGCTGTTCCCAGGAGGCTGGAACTCCTCTCCACACTGTGTCATCCTGGATGCACTCTTTCCTCTCCAACCCTGTGGAAGAGAGCCTTCCCAGAGGCTTCTTGGGTACATTGGGCTGGAGAATTGCCTCACTGGATCTTTCTGGGTTATGTCTCTTGAAAATTTAGGATTTTGGAATGTTTTGGAGGAGAGCTTCTGGGAAATCCTACCCTCATGCAACCATCTTGGCTCTACTTTGCTCCTTTTAAAAGCTATAAATTTTTGATGTTTCAGTCAGGTACATATGTTAAAATAAGGTCAAAGGGAAGTTAATAATGGATCACGATGAAGTCAGAGTTTGCATATTTTTCAATATCTTTCTGATAAGACATTCAGTAACAAATTTAAGTGGCACTTAATGTATCTTCACCTGCAAGCTCTCAGTAGACATTAAATAAAATCGACATACTGTATAGCTTTGAATTTAGCTAGTTAGGTGTGCTTAGTAAAACCTTACTGATGAACTTGCAAAAGGCAGTTCAAGTTCATGAAGACAATTAAAATACATACATGGCAGCATAATGCTTGATGAACTGCATCTTTTCAATAATTCACAAGATAAAATATTGTGTTTCTTCCCCCCATTCCTACTATTTAGATATGGACTTCCTTTGAGAGATCATTTGTATTTAAAATTTATTACTATTCATTTGAAAGAAAATTTCTCTGTAAGGGATCTCAGCTTTCTATTTTGGAAGAATTCTGGTACTATCAGGAAATTAATGAAATTTAGTGGTAGTCAGGAGAGTAGAAAAAATGCAAGATATACTAAACCAGATACAACCAAGATGGCGGTGTGAAGGCAGGAATTCCCAGAAACTCATTCCCCCCAAAACTCCAACAACCATGAAATTATGACTCTGGCCAAAGTCTAGAGGGGCAGAACCCACAGAAAGACTGAGTGATACAATTTCCCAGTCCAAGACAACTTAGAAAATCTCTGGGGTAGGTCTATTCCACTGGGGCCAGGGGTTGGGAAAAAAAGCCACAGTGCAGCTGCAGCCTTAGGTTCAGTGCAGCACAGCCATGCTGCGTGCCTGGGTCTGTGTCAGAGGGAGGCAGTTTACTCATCAGGAAAACTGGAAGGGGTGGTGAGAGAACTCTGCCACACCACAGTGAGTGGGGAACAGAGCTCAGGCCTCAGAGTAACCGTATGGTAAGAACCTGAAGTGGGAGTCAGTAGAGCCACCCAGCATGTCCAGAGTTCTCAGCCCATAGATGAGGGGGGGTGGACCATCGTAAGGTGGGGGGACATTACTGCAGAGATCTCTGCTCTTCCTGGGGCAGGACTCAGCTCTTTGCCCACACTCAGATCCAGATTGCAGTCTGCCCCCCCCGCCAACACCATAGCCAAGCAGGGCAGAGGGGAGGGCCTAAACACATGCAAGAAAGCTGTCAGAGCCTCTCATAAAAACTTGGAGGAATTAAGATACCTGTGAGTTGTCCCCCCCCCCCCAAAGTATTGAAAGTGTGATAAATCAGTCATAGACTGAGGAAATGAGCAAACAACAGACAAAGAAGAATCATACTAAAGTAAATTACTTTGATCTCATCAAGGACCAAAATACATAATCAGATGATGACAAAATCAAAGCTTCTGTATACAAAACCTCCAAGACAAACAGAAATTGAGCTCAGGCTATGGATGAGCTCTAAAAAGACTTTGAAAAGCATTTAAGGGACGTAGAGGAAAAATTGGAAGGAGAATTGAGAGTGCTTCAGATAAATCATGCAAACCAAGTTAGCAACTTGGTGAAAGAAATACAAAAAAATAGTGAAGAAAATAATATGTTAAAAACATTTTAGGACAAATGGAAAAACAAAACAAAAGGCAAATGAGGGGAAGAATGTATTAAAAAGCATAATTGGCTAGCTGGAAAAGGTGATATAAAAGATCTCTGAAGAAAGTAACTCCTTCAAATCCAGAATGGAACTAAAGGAAGCTGATGACTTTGTGAGATCTCAGAAAGAAATAAAACTGTACCAACCCCCCCCCCCAAATAGAAGAAAATGTGAAATATCTCATTGGAAAAACATCAGACCTTGAAAACAGATCCAGAAGAGATAATTTTAAAATTATTGCGATACCTGAACATCATGACCAGCAAAAGAGCCTAGACTTCATTTTTCAAGAAATAATACAGCAAAATTGCCCTGAGATCCTAGAAACAGAGGGTAAAATAGAAATTGAGGGAATTCACTGGTCACTTCCTGAAAGAGCTCCCAAAAGACAAACTTCCAAGAATATTATAGCCAAACTCCATAACTTCCTAATCAAAGAGAAAATACTAAAAGCTGCCAGAAACAAGCAATTCAACTACTGTGACTCTATAATCAGGATTACACAGGATGTGGCAGCATCTACATTGAGGGCTCATAGGTCTTGGAATATGATATTTCAGGAAGGCAAAAGATCTTGGTTTACAACTGAAAATCAACCACCCAGCAAAACTGAACATCCTCTTTCAGAGGAAAAGATGGACTTTCAATGAAACTGGGGACTTTCAAACTTTCATATTGAAATAACCAGAGCTGAACTGAAAGTTTGATCTCCAAGTACAGGACTCAGATGAAACATAGACTGGGTGAACAAGATAACTAATTATGAGTAACTTAATGATGCTGAACTGTTTGTATTCCTGCATGAGAAGAATATACTGATAACTCATGAACTTTCTCATTCATAAGAGCAGTTAGAAGGAGAATATATAGATAAGACACAAGAAGGAGCTGAATTTATATAATGGTATAATATAGTAAATAGATGGAGTCAATGGGTGATAAAGGGAAGTACTTGGAGGAAGAGAAAGGAGAGGAAGAAAGGGGTAAAGGTATTTCACATAAGAATCAAGAAAAAGTTTTTTTCAATGGAAAGGAATGGGGGAAGGTGAAGGGGAATGAGTGAGCCTTTATTCTCATCATAAATGGCTCAGAGAGGAAATAACATACACACTTAATAGGATATAGAAATCTATCTCACCCTAGTGACAAATGAGAGGAAAAGATGGGATAAGGGGGGGTAGGTGGTGGAGGAGAGGGAAGATCATGAGAGAGGGTACTCAGATATAACAACTTCTGCTCAGGGATGTGATTAAAGGAGAGAGAGATAGGAATATATGAGAGAGGGGAGGAATAGAGGGCAGGGAAATACAGCTAGTGATGGCAACTGTGGGAAAAATATTGAAGCGACTTCTTTGGTGGACTTATGATAATGAAGGCAACTAAGCCCAAAGACAGAAACACTGCAAACTGAACATAGACTGAAGTAAACTTTGTTTTCCTCTCTCACTATAGGTTTTTCATACCTTGGGGAGGGGAAGGAGGTTTATGATTACTCGCACAACAAGATTATTGTAGTAATATAAAATAAATGTAAAAAAGGAAAAAACAATATACTAAACTATAGAAAAAATAAGATAACTTCAACTCCAAACATTTCACTTGCCCTTCTTTGCCATGACTTTCTGTCTCCATATGAATATGATTCAACTCATCAAGAAACACTCATTACACTCAAATTCTGTATAGAGTTGTATGATTAAGTGCCACAGTTTAAAGAAGAAAAAGATGTAAAGCTTGGATATTTCAACAGTAAACTCTAGTGACATTAAATCACAGTAAGGAATATTCCTTACAAATTATTGTAAAGAATGTGAAATTGATCTGCATATGAAGGAATTGTTATTCAATTTTTATTAGTGTACTCTATGTCTAGAAAGAATATCCCAAATGTTTAATTTGTTGAATTGATTCCATTTTGACCCACTCTTCAACTTTGATATTGTATTATATATTTTTTAAAAATGTCATGGGAAATTTAAAGAAGGTATTTTTGCTACCTTAAATAGATGCTAACTTGATTTGGAATTGAGTCCTAGATCTCACAGATATATATGACTTCAGACAACTTAATCTTTCTTTTATAAATCTACAAAATTAGTATGATACTAGTTGGACTACTTAATATTTAAAGTTGTTGTGAAAATTCAACGACATAATGCATCTTCAACCATGAATTTTCGTAAAATGCTAACCTATTGCTACTGCTACTACCCTCTTCTCCTAATGGTATTGAACTATTTTAAAGCTGGAAAGAGTACTTAGATACACATAATATTTATATATATATATATGTATATATATATATATTTATATATATATGTATATAGAGATACTACATATAGGCAGCTATACAATCACATAAATGTGTGTATATCTGTACACATTTAAATGGTATATTCACACATAACATTTGAATATGTGCATCTATACACACACATGTATATACAGTATACATATAATTACATGTGTATTTTTACCATTCAAAGAAGACAAACATTTCTGCTAGGATTCTTATTTAATACATTACCCAGGTGATGTTGCCTGTTTCATCTGATTATGTCTCTTACCTCATAAATGTTTCAGTCTTTGCATTTCAATATTACTTTATAACATTTTCTTTTTATTGACCTTTTCTCTTCTTTTCTCTAGAAATGTCCTCCATTTTTCTCTTATAGAATTTGAAGGAATCTTTAAAGCTACATAAGCACTAATTTTCATTATTATTGCCATTGTCATTATTTCTGTCCATGACATTACCCTTTCCCCAGTTAAAAGAAGACAGAAGAGATATTTATTTAATTAACATGGCATTTTATTAAATTCTTGCTAGGGTATGTCCAGGTACTATTTTTGATGCTGGAGAAATAAAATAAATACAAAGCCATAACCAAAAGCATATATGGATATAGGAAATAAATATAATAAAATATGTATGACCCAGATGATTGTTTACTGTTAGTATTTGAGAATGGCTTTATATAGAGTCATTGATGTAGAGTTAGAAGTAACCTTAGAGGAAATCAAGTCCAGCTCCCTTCTCTTATAGTTGAGGAAATTGAGACCCAGAGATGTGAGATGTCTTGCCTGAGGTCACACAAGTATCAGATCATGTATTTGGACCCAGGACTCCTGATTCCAAGGGCAGCATTCTCCCCCTCTGTAACAAGTATCTTGTTGGGTACAATTAAAATTAGATAAGGATGATCAATTTTCAATATGATAATTTTTTGTTCCTGCAAGATGGCCTAAAGCTTAACTCCAGTATAAATAAAATTAAATAATACACATGAAGCATTTTGTGATCTATAGTATTCTATATTTGTCAGAAATAACTAATATATTTAATAATCATAAAGGTAAATTACTAAAGTTTACAAATTAAAGGAACTCCCCGGAGATCCTCAGTCTATCAGCAGAATCCTTTAGAACACATGGTTTTTCTCCAAATAGATACTTGAGGGTATTATATACCTCCCCAGTGCTAAGGATAGAAAACAATCAAATATTCAAGTTTGGAACTCAGTAGTCATTTGACTGGTTGTTGGATTGTTTCTTTGTTACTCAGATTCACTGAGTCTAGATCTCATCCTTCTGTATGATATCTATGAGGTTTTGTGAATGAGAGTATGCTACTGACAGTATACTCCTTCAATGCATCTCACACCATCCTCTCTAAATTCACTTGGCAGCATGTTCCCTATTTGCCTTCTGCCTGCAGTAGCTTTTCAAAGAATGTGTCAGAGCCAGTGAAAGAACTTGGGATTTCCTCAAATGCATAACAATTTTGCTATAGGAAACCTGTCCAGCTACCTACTAAAAAACCAGGATTTACTGAACTCTTACTATGTGTCTTTTTCCATGATTGTCATCTCCTCTACTCTTTCCATTTCTGTCTCTTATTCCTGCTTGGAGAGTAATAATCAAATTGATGTCAGCATCACTGCTTTGTCATTGGAAAAGGTGTAACAATCCATAGACATAAGGCTCTTCTAATAATCTCTATAACTTCTGAGAACAAAATTTCCCTCCCTATTCCTTGATATTTTTCTCTACCCTTAATATAATAATAAATTCTATTTAGTAAATTTAGTAAATTCTTTGAGGGCAGAGACAGTGTCACTGTTGTATTTGCATACCCAGTGACTGCCATATGAGACTGTTTTTATTCAGTGAAGAGTTAAGAGTCAGAGAAATTTCCCAGACATGAGCTTTTTAAATAAAGAAAATACACACACTTACACACAGTCACAACTTTGTATATCTGTAAATCTTTGAATATCTGTATATCAGTTAGTGACCTCTTTTAGTTGCAAAGTAATTCCTTCCCCAAGATCGTGTCCCCGATTCCCTTACATAGAGGCTGAGTATATTTTTCTTCTTTTATAATTGAGAATATTTATGTTATGATACAATGACTTTTATTTTAATGGTATTCACATCATCTGCACTGCTAAGACATCAGTCAGATTTTGCCAGGATACAGAAATGGTTAATGGAGCTACATTTTGTTGTTCAAATTTTTTAAAAGTTTGGAATGCTTGTGAATCCCAGACTCCCAAACCAACTTAAATATTCTCTTTTCTGATCTTGCTATTCATATATTTAATATCTAATCACCGAATCACTCAGGGTGAATTAGAACACTTCAATTTGAATCTTGCATTGACCTCTAAACATTTTTAAGGAGACACAAGCCAGGGAGACACCAGAGAGTCAAACCACAGCAGAGGAAGAGTCAGAGGTTTGTTTCATGTCAATGCTTCAAATTACTCTGAGGAAAGGAAAGAGCATTTTAGCTTCTGGGAAGTTAGCTTTAGCAAGTGGGCAAAACTAGGGAAGAAATGTGATGAGATGTCAATACCAGATCAAAGAGCATGATCAAGCAAGTTTGAATTAAGTGGAGAGTACAGAGAATTAAGATTGGATTCCCTCAAGCTGGAGATTTTTGTAAGTTTATGAAACTTGGTTGTAGACTCGGCAACTGCCTTTTACCTCTCCTTGTGATTTCTATACTTGGATAGCTTAAACCATTTTAAGATTTCCCCTAATCCCTGATTATAACTCTGATACAAAATTCCCTTATTTCTCAGTATGTGGGTTTTGTGGGGGAATTATTCATTTTTTACTTATGGTTCAGGGACTTTGGGTTTTCCTTTTATATTTTTAATGTTCAAGATTTCACTAGTTAAGAACTTGAGATATTGATTCAAGCCTTTGAGATGCAAACCTTCAGGAAAAGCAAAGGACTTCAGAAATGTGGTTTTAGAAATCCTAGGTGGTTGTTTCCAACTTCTTAAAAGAGAATAGGGAAAATGGACTGAGCATGATGTCAAGTGGCTGGTTAAAAACTCCTGATGAAGGTAAATGTATTTTAAGATTTGAACAATTTCTGAAACTACTATAGGACATAAAAGAAAATGTCAGCTTAGTAGCAGAACATTAATCTTTTTAGAACATTAATTTTTAAATGTTATTGGCATAGGCAGCCCTTGTCCTTGTACCTATTGTGCTTAAGTATTACTTTATAAAGTACTTAGATTTGATTTTAAATGTTTAAAGGGCATTCTAATACTAATCTTTATGAGTTAGGATTAAGATTAAAAGTATAGAAATTATAGTGAAAAGAAATATAAACAACAAATAATTATCCATTTTCTACATGTGCTCAGTGTTATGGAGAGATATAAAGAAATGAGAGTGTGGTATAGGGACAAGGACCCAAGACACAAAATTAGAAAATTTATGCTCCATTAAGGGTAGGCCTAACACCAGAGGTTATTTGTTTAATTTGTTACTGCAGTAGTCATTGAGCAACTAGCAAAAGGAAGTTTACTTAGCCCTAACATAGCTAGGACTCACTGGAAAAGACCCTGAATTGGGGAGATTTGAAATCAAAAGGAAATGACAAAGGATGAGATGAATAAGTAGTTTCATGCGAACAATGAACATGAGATTAGACAGGTTTTGAGAGATTATGGAAATTAGAAGGACTTTTCATGCCTAACACCCACAAGTATTTCCCATAATCAAGATTATGGGGAAAAAAGTAAGCCAAGTGGTACATTTGTGCCTTGGAGTATTAAAAGAAAATATGAAGAGATTAAAGGTTATCAGGTGGATTCTCTAGGGAAGATATAAGGGGTAATACTGATAAGAGTAATTTATAATGTAAAACTTGATGAAAAAAATACCCATACCAATAAAATCATGAATCATCCTAAATGCCAAATACTTTTCAGGAAAGTTAGTCAGTAGATAAAAAGAACTTAACAAGTTACTTGATTGACTTAATAAGTGACTGTTCTTTTTAATTGATGAACCCGCCATCAAGTAGGTAAAAATAGACATCAGGTGCAAGGAAAAAAAAGTCATTCCCCCAGTCTTTTTTGACGATAGGCACACATAGCTTCCATGCTAGAATCTATAATAAACACACATTTGACTAAATTGTTAAAGATACATAGCAACCTGAAGATAATTTAAAGGACTTGAATCAAAATAACAAGGCCATGTCCCTACCTGAATTCTGTCTAACTTAAATAGTTGAGAAATGATTGTACTTTTAAAGGAGGTTAGGAGTAAGAATGGAAAAGAGCTAAAGGCAAAAACAAAACACCTCTTTTAAAAGAGAAGGTAAGTCAATTTAATTATTTTTATAGTTCAATGATTTTAAAATTGCTACAAAGTTTGCATACTCACCAATTGATGAAAGTCCTCTCAATTTCCATTTCTGTGCCAAAAGAGCTGCTATAAATATTTTTGCACATTTAAATCCTTTTCTTTTTTCTTTTTTTATCTCTTTTGAAATACTGACCTACAATTAGCATTGCTAAATCAAAGGGTATATGCATGATTTTATAGCCATTTGTCCATGGTTTCAAATTTCTCTACAGAATGGTTGACTCAGTTCACAACTCCACCAGTAATGTATTAATGGCTCATTTTCCCCAGCTCTCCTGCAATATTTGTCATTTTTTTCCCTTTTTCATCCTATTAGCACATTGAATAGGGAGGAGTAGTATCTCAGCGTAGCATTATTTTGCATTTCTCCAATCAATAGTGAGTTAGATCATTTTTCCATATGGCTATGGATACCTTTGATTACTGGAAACTACTTTGATCATATCTTTTGATCATTTATCAATTGGGGAATGGTTCTTATTTTTACAACATTGACTCAGTTCTTTATATGTGAGACAAATATGGCTTTTATAAGGAAAGCTTGATTCAATTTTTTTCCACAGTTAGTATTGCTAATTGTATTTCCTTCTATCCTGTTTCTCTATATGTTCATTTTTATTTCTCACTCCTTATTCCCTTCACTATCTTCTTTCTTCTAGAGGAAGATAGATTTCTGTACTCAATTTAGTGTTTATGTTTAGAGTTTTCCTTTTGGGATCTCTTTCAAATGATAAGGAATCTTTAAATTTCTATTTTATCTTCTGGTTCTGAAATTTCAGGGAAGTTTGATAATTTCTTGAAAGATGATTTCCTAGGTTCTTTTTTTGATGATGGCTTTCAAGTAGTCCAATTATTCCTAAAATAGCTCTTCTGGATCTATTTTCCAGGACAGTTGTTTTGTCAATGAGATATTTCACATTGTTTTTCTATTTTTTTATTCTTTTAGTTTTGTTTGATTGTTTCTTGATTTGCCATCAAGTCATTGCTTTCCATTTGTTCAATTCTAGTATTTAAGAAATTATTTTTTTTTCAATGAGCTTTTTGTACTTGCTTTTCTATTTGGCAAATCTCCTTAAGGCATTCTCTTCTTTGTTTTTTTTTTTTGGTACCTCTTTACCATCTATCCTGGTTTGATTTTTTAATATGTTATTTTCTTCAGTATTTTTATATCTCCTATTGATGTTTTTTTTTTTTTCATAATTTTCTTGCATCTCATTTTTCTTCACAATGTTTCCTCTACCTTTCTTACTTGGTTTTCAATATCTGTTTTGAGCTCTTCCCTGGATTGAGATCAATTTGGATTTTTGTAGGAGCTTTGACTTTGTTATCTTCTTCTGAGCTGTGTTTTGATATGCTCTCTTACCATGGTAAATTTCTATGTCAGAATATTTTTCTTTTTGTTCATTTCCTAAGACTCTTAATCAACATTAACTCTGCTAAAAGCAGGGCTTCCAGAGTGGAGGACATCCTGTTCCAAGATTCTGGGGATTTGTATAGTTGTTTTCAAAAATACTAAGTTTTCATTTCTTCCAAGGTGGATTGTTCTAAGAAAATATTCATCTGGCTTGTACTCTGGTCTGTGAGTGACTATAAGCACTCTGTTCTGTGCTGGAACTGTGAGAAGGATCCCATCTCTCCTGGAGCTACAAGCTCTGGTGTGTAAGTGCTGCTCCACTACCTGGGACCATTATCCAGGACTGTGAGTTGTGCTGAGGGTGGGCAAAGCAATGGAATCCTGCCTCAGTTCTAGCAAAGAGAAATCTGTAATTTCCTTCTGACCAGCTGTGTGATTCCTGTACTGTCTGTGGACTGAGATCTCCAGAACAGTCCTTGGTGCTGCTGATTCAATGACTTCTAAGGCTGCTGAATCAATGACTTCTAAGGCTGCTCCTGGTTTGCTGAGTCTGGGGCTCAGCAGTCATGGTCTGCTGAATCTCCCACCCAGATATAGACCTTTCTTGCCAATTTTTAAGTTGTGTTTTGTGTCTGTGGGCTGAAAGGTCTGGAAATAACTGCTTCCACCAATTTAGTCTCCTGGTCTGCTGGGGACCTGGCTGTACTGGGTCAACCTGAGCTAGACTGTGCTCCTCTCTTGCTTAGTAAAGTAAGTGTCCTGCTAGTCCTGCCAACCCTCTAAGTTGTCCTGGGCTGTCGTTTTATGGGTTTTGTCCCTCCAGAATTACCTTGATAAAAGAATTGAGTCATTCATAGTTTATCATTTTTTAAATATTGTTGTTCCTCTGTACAATATTCTTCTGGTTCTGCTCAATTCACTTTCATATAAGTCTTCCAAGATGTTTCTGAAACTGCCTTGCTCATCATTCCTTAGAGCACATTACAATCAATTATAATCATTTCAATCATATATAACTTGTTTAACCATTCCACCATCAATTGTGATTGATAGGTATCACCTCAATATTCAAGTTTGCCACAAAACACTGTTATAAATCTTTTTGTGTGAATAGATCCTTTTCCCTTTTCTTTAGGATACAGACTTAGTAATGATATTGCTGGGTGAAAAGGTTTTCTAGTCTTTTGGACCTAGTTCCAAAACTGTTGTTCAGAATGGTTGGATCAGTTCACAATTTTACTAATAGTACAATAATATACCTATTTTATCTCATTCTGTACAGCATTTATTCTTTCTCTTTTTCTGCCATATTAGTCAAACAGATAGCTGTGAGGTAGTGCTTGAGTTTTTATGCTTTTCATTTCTCTAATGTTAGAAATATAGATTGTTTTTCATGTGACTATTGAAGTCTGTCTTTTTTTTCTTCCATAAACTGCCTTTTCATATTCTTTGATCATTTATCCATTGGATAATAGGTTATATTTTTTATTAATTTGACTCAATTTCCTATGCATTTGAGAAATGAGGCCTTTTGCAGAGAAATTTGCTTTAAATTTTCCCCTAATTTACTGTTTTCCTTCTAAATTTGTATATGATAGATTTGTTTCCTGTAAAAAAAACATTAGATTTCATGTAATATAAATTATCCATTTTTTTTCTCTATTTCTTGTTTAGTAATAAACTCTTCCAGGGGTGGATAGATGGTACAATGGATAGAGCACTGACCCTGGAGTCAGGAATATCTGAGTTCAAATCCAGCCTCAGCCACTTAATTACCTAGCTGTGTGCCTTGGGCAAGCCACTTAACCCCATTGCCTTGCAAAAAAAAAAACCCAAAAAAGTAATAAACTCTTCCCTTATTGAAAAAATAATCTGACAAGAACATTTTTCCAAGCTCTCCTAATTTTTTTACGATATCATCCTTTACATCTAAATCATTTCTCATTTTGACTTTATTTTAGTACAAAACATAAAATTGAATACGATCTTTTAATTGCTTTTTACAACTTTTTGTGATATTGACATTAGTCATACAACAAATAAAAATATATAATATATAATATATGTAATAAAAAGATTTCACCTTTAGGAACAGGACTTACATAGATAAAACATGGGCATGGAGTTAAACTTTCCAAGAAGTCATTTATTTAAAACAGCTTGTTGATAAAAAAAAAAGCATTATATTGAAGATTTATTATTTTAAAATCACAATCAAAGTTTTTTATTTAATTTTGAAATCTCTTTTTGAGGCACTCTATTAATTTTGGATTCTTTAAAAAAATCTATGATATCTTTAAGTCTATGCACTCCTTCCTCTACAGAAAACACTGAGTACTTAATACTCTATCTTCTGGCAGTTAACCTCTGAGAACTTACCTAGGTTTTTCAGTAACTAGAATACAGGATATACTTTTGAACCTGTAATCTAAGGCACTCTACTCTATAGGACTGTACCCACACTTCACTTGACATCAGGATGAAGCACCTGAATTAGACTTTACTGGAGGTGATATACTAATCTCTTTGAAAAACAAAAAAAAAATCCAAGTATAAAACATTTGTATTTCCACCAGAAGTAGTTATGAGATTTGTTTTGAGAAAAGGCACAGAATGATAATTAAAATATTGGTACAAAGTGACTCCCTGACCTTAACAATTAAATTAAATTAAAACTAAAGGAAAAAATACCCCGGATAGCTTAATGCAGTACTAAAGCTGGAGTAAGAACAACTGGCTTTAAATTATTCAGTAATTAGTTTTGTGTCATCTTGAGTAAGTCACTTACTTTCTGTTGGCCTCAGTTCCTTCTCAGTAAAAGAAAGGGAGTGGAATAGATAAATAAAGTCCCTTGAGTAAACAATTAAGTATTTTATCTTTTAATTGGCAGCAAATTGGTTGTATTTTTTTAAGTAAATCTCTTTTTCATTCTGTAGCATAAACTTCCATGGCTTCTGATGAACTATTCCTTTAAAGCATGATGATGCAAGCACCTCCCACCACTCTCTCTCCACTTTTGAGCAGAAGCATACTTCTGTCACTGAGAGCACTAGTCCTTGAAAGACCCTTTACAGGATCAATGGTGAGAGTGGTACTCTCCTTGTTTTGTAGACTTTTAAAAACCAGCACAATTAGGACACCTTCCTTTTCATCTGGGTCTCTAATAATTTTTCTTGGCAGAGTTCGTGTCAAAAATGCTTGATATTTCCCCCCAATTGTAACTCTTCAAAGGAAAGAGAATGAAAGTTGGAGCTTGAATCTCAGTGCAAGGAGGCCAACAACCATGCCCACTCTATCTTTTGAAGTTCTTTTGCGCCCGCTTGATGCTGGGCCCCTCTTATTAGGAACATTAGCTATATCAGCCCCATTTTCTGACATTCTTGGACAAGAGAGCAGGGAAGATCCTTTCATGTAGAGCTTTGCAAACCTGCTACTGTGTTCAAAGGATGAAAGTCACTCTTGTTTGTTCTTTCTTGGTACAAACATATGACTTAAAAGGTTCAGTATCCTTGCTTAATAAGTGGGAACAGATAACACTCAATTTCTTCCACACTGTTCTCACAGGGTAAGTCTTCAGTTCTCTATAATCAACCAACTTAACCAAAACACCTGTGGAATTTTCAAATAAAAACAAGGGATATATAAGACCCAGTTTCAACTTCTGTCTTCCAAATGAAAAGATGTTTTTGCTTCCAGAAAAGAGATAGATAGTCAGAGTTATTAGGTACTCTCTCATCCTTGCCCTCATCCTATAAATCCAAAGGATCAAGTCAAATTTGTAAAATTTAAACTTTTATTTAATTATCTATTACTTAAAGTCACTTGCCTATAACCTGACATCTGGGAAAAAAGATATAATCTCAAAATGAATTGTCAGTTCTGTGGTATTTACAGATGGTATGTCACAGTTATTGTCACTTTATTTAATTTTATTCATTTTTATGACCCAAATAACTTAGAACCAAGGAGCTAGAGCAAGAATGGACCTCAGAGGGTAGCTAGTCCAATACATGCCTTTTTCTGATAAGGGAACTGAGGCCCAGGGAGATTGTGACTTTTCTGAAGTTAAACATATAGTATTAAAGGTCAGATTGGAAGCCACATCCTCTCACTCTTAAACCTCTCACTTCTTCATTGCTGTGTTCTTATGCACTTTAAATAATAATGGAAAAAAAACACTATCTGTGGCATTTTGATAATTTAATGATACCTAATGAGGAAAAATGTCAATTGCATCAGTACTGAATGGAGACAATTTCATTTTTAAAAAAATCATGATATTAATTAATCAAAAAATGAATGGAAGTATGACAATGATGGGCAAAGAAAGAGCTAATATAATTATCAACTTCCTTGATAGAAGTATAGTGTTAACTTTAGGAGGAAGAGAGGGAAATGCAGATCACCTCCCAATTCTCAATTAAGTTGAAACCTGGATTATTGTGTTCATTTATGTGTCTTATAGTTTAGGAAGGACATAAATTTGAGAATCTCTAGAGGAACTATTAGCAAATGGTTGTAACTGTGAAAATAAGATGCTTATAAAACAAGACAAAAAAACAACTGACTATTTACCTTGGGAAAGAGAAATTGTTTTAGGGGGAAGATAACTCTCCAAATATCTGGAGATACTTAATCATACAGGAGAGAAAATAAGTATAACCATTGGAATATAATCTTCTTGAAGACAAGGATTTTTTTATTTTAAGACATTTTCCTGATGTCTCCCATAATATCTTATATATAGGAGATGCATGTTATTTTGAAATGAACTGTATTTTGTATGGACCCACAGAAAAATCCAAGATCAATACATAAAAGTTACCAGACCATATATTTGTCTTCCATATGAGGAAATTAAAAAATTAGAATTTTTCAAAAATAGAAGAGGAACTTCATAGATTTGTGAAATCCCTATGACCTGCTTTTTTCTTTTTTTAATTGATATTTTATTTTTCCATATACATGTTTTATAAGTTTTTCAACATTCATTCATAGACATATGTATATTTTTAAGTTATATAATTTCCTTCTACTCTCCCTTCCCACCTCTCTCCTCTCAATGGCAAATAGTCAAATGAATTTTGTACATATACATTTGTGTTAAACATGTTTACAGATTAGTTATTTTTGGTATAAGGAATTTGGATTAAGGGTCGATGATCTATTTTGAGGTAGAATTTATATGGTCACTTGTCAGCGATGCTATGGAGGGAATTTCTGGTGTAAGTTATCTCTGAATTTTTTTCCCAAATATGATATTTCACTGAGATAGTGAAGTAGAGTGAAGTTAAGTGGACACTTAAACAATATCATAAAATCACAGAGGGATACTAAAATAATCTGACACTTATTATAGTACAGTAGAAGAATTATGAACATTCTGAGAGAAAGCATCCCCAAATTGGCATATAGGTCAATTTTAGGGCAACAGCAAGAACAATAACAACAAGCAGAAACTAATACTTTAGAGCATGCAAAGCTAATTTTAGTTTTCATTTTTCCACCATTTAACAGAAATAAATTTGTATCAATAGCTATACCACTGTTCACTTCAATTTCCTCATTTTCAAAATGACAGGAAGTGGGATGAACAATACTGAAGATTCCATTCAACTCTAAATCTATGTTATGCAAAATCGATTATTCCTCTTAACCCATATTCTCTTTGCCTAAATCAAAACTTACTTGTGCTCTGTCTAATTTGCTCAGATTAACATGAGTTTTATGTTCAGATTGTGTTTTTATGCTAATTTGAAAAATAGATTGTAGTGGAAATGAGAGATAGTAAAATACAGAAGCCAAAAGAAAACAAACAAAACTATCTCAAAAGTTGAAAGAGCTAGAAAGATAAATCCCATTCAAAGTAACCTCAGACAATATAAAATACCTGGGAGTCTATTTGCCAAGACAGACTCAGAAACTTTTTGAAAACAATTATAAAACACTTCTCACACAAATTAAATCAGATTTAAATAACTGGGCAAATATCAATTGCTCATGGATAGGTAGAGCTAATATAATAAAAATGATAATTATACCAAAACTAAACTACATTTTTAGTGCCCTACCAATCAAAATTCCAAAAAAATACTTTAATGAATTAGAAAAAATTTAAAGTAAATTCATATGGAGAAATAAAAAGTGAAGAATTTCCAAGGATTTCATGAAAAAAATTGCAAAAGAAGGGGGCTTAATCCTCCCTGATCTAAAAATATATTATAAAACATCAGCCATTAAAACTGTTTGGTATTGGCTAAGAAACCAAGTGGTGGACCAATGCAATAGACTAGGTGCAATAGCAGGAAATGATTATAGTAATCTGCTGTTTGATAAACCCAGAATGCAGCTATTGGGATGAAAGCTCTCTCTTTGATAAAAACTGCTGGGAAAATCAGAAGTTAGTATGAAATTAATTTAGATTAGACCAACACCTCACACCCTTTACCAAGATAAGATCAAAATGGATACAGGATTTAGACATAAAAAAATACTATAAGCAAATTAGAAGATCAAGGACTAGTTTACCTGTCAGATCTATGGAAAGGGGAGCAGTTTATGACTAAGGAAGAGATGGAGAACATCACTAAAAACAAACTAGATGATTTTGATTACATTAAATTAAAAACCTTTTGCACAGACTAAACCACTGTAACCAAGATCAAAAGAAATGCAGTAAACTGGGAAACAATCTTTACAACTAACGTGTCTGACAAAGGAATCATTTCTAAAATATACAGAGAACTGAGTCAAATTTTAAAAAAAGGCCATTTCCCCATTGACAAATGGTCAAAGGATACGCAAAGGCAATTTATAGATGAGAAGATCAAAGCAATCCATAGTCATATGAAAAATTGCTCCAAATCATTTCTTATTAGAGAAATACAAATTAAAGCATCTCTGAGATACCACCTCACACCTCTCAGACTGGCCAATATGACGAGAAAGGACAATGATCAATGTTGGAAGGGATGTGGGAAATCTGGGACACTAATACATTGCTGGTGGAGCTGTGAACTCATGCAGTATTTCTGGAGAGCAATTTGGAATTATGCCCAAAAGGCAAAAAAATTGTGCATACCCTTTGACCCAGCAATACCACTACTGGCACTATACCCTGTAGGGATGATAAAAAAGGGTAAAAACATCACTTGTACAAAAATATTCATAGTAGCCCTGTTTGTGGTGGCAAAAAATTGGAAATTAAGTGAATGTCCTTCAATTGGGGAATGGCTTAGCATACTGTGGTATATATATGTCATGGAACACTATTGTTCTATTAGAAACCAGGAGGGACAGGAATTCAGGGAAGCCGGGAGGGATTTGCATGAACTGATGCTGAGTGAGATGAGCAGAACCAGAAAAAACACTGTACACCCTAACAGTAACTTGGGGGTGATGATCAACCTTGATGGACTTGCTCATTCCGTCAAGTGCAACAATCAGGGACAATTTTGGGCTGTCTGCAATGGATAATACCATCTGTATCCAGATAAAGAACCATGGAGTTTGAAAAAAGTTCAAGGACTCTTCCCTTGAATTTAGGGGAAAAAAACAGATATCTTATTGTCTGACCTTGTTATTTCTTATACTTTTTGTTTCTTCCTTAAGGATATGATTTCTCTCTCATCACACTCTATTTGGATCAATATACAACATGGAAACAAAGTAAAGACTGACAAATTGCTTTCTGTGGTGGGGTGGGGAGAGGAAAGTAAGATTGGGGGGAAATTGTAAAACTCAAAATAAATAAAATCTTTAATAATAAGGGGAAAAAAGTTGAAAAATTTCATCAGGATTGATCATTAGGGTCTTTTCCCCTTCTGTTTCTAGAAAAGTCTGACTTAAAAATAGAATACTTCTGCTGGAAAATAACTGTCTTCTACGTGGTGCTGCAATGACTAAATCTTAAAGAGGGAATAATAAGGAAATTTCAGGATCTATTAAAAGGAAGTGATGTTTGGATAAGAAAAATCACCAATACTCCCTTTAATCACAATCAGCAATTACCTAGAATGACATAGTGGTTTTTGAATTTTCAAAGAAAACCAGGGTTTGAATTCTACTTAAATCTAACTATTTGACTTAATTCAAGTCATTTAGACTTAGAAGCCCTAGTTTCATTCTTTATATTTCTGTCACCGTGTTGTTTTAAGGATCAAAAACCGAAAGCACTTAGCAAAACAATGTTATTTAATCATCAGCTCATCACAATAATGGTGGTTAAATGTTGCTAATTCTCAGTTATGCTTTAATTTACTCAGTATGTAGCAGAAATGAGACATCTTTCTTGAATTGATGTTTATTTAAAAAATAAAATTAAAAATTTGTTATTTGTAGTAACAGTTACAATGATAAGAATCTATAGTTCCCTCACATATTTGCTTATGTTGGAGCATCTGAATGTTGCCTTATAAAAAAGGTTTGGCTTTCTGATTAATTTTATTCCTTATCTTTAGGTAATGTCCATACTTTTGTGCAATAACCCAAACATCATAATAATAACAGTAACCATAACAAAAATCACATTGGAATGAAGTCTGAATCTATGTGATGGGATAGAATATGGTTTAGTGTCCAGCTGTATTCACTTTTCAAATGCCCATATGTTCCTTATTAAACTGTCTTCATGACTCCTCTGCCTTCTTTCCTATTCTTCACAGTCAGGGGGGGAAAAAGAACCAATTACAGACTACAGAGTGAGCTATTTACCCCCTCCTGCCTTTACACAGCTATTTCCTGCCTGCTATCAGAAAAGTTAGACAAAGATGAAAACAAGCTCATTTTTTTGAACCATAAATTGAACCATAAGTTGAAATCTAAAGCAGTTATACTTTATGCAGAGGTATATTTCCTAAAAGTATTATCCTAGGAAATCAATCAGTGACAGATTCAAATCTACCTAACCAGTGTTTATGAGATAGAATAATTGCTTTTGAGGCCAAGATCACCCTCTGAATATGAATCACATGGGGAGCAGGTCTTCTGTGGAGGTTGTTGCCTAGGCCTAGACCCCTGTGGCCTGTCTGAAAGTACACATGAATGTCTGGGCTTTAGAAAACAGTTGTGTTTATAGAGAGCTTTTGGCAACCCCATGCTGATTCAGGGAACTGTGGTCTACTTACCTCTGTCTCTCTTTCTTCCTCTACCACCCCCCACTCCCCAAACACACTCTCTCCTACAACCTAGACTAACTTCCACAAGTCTGTAAAAATCATCCCTTTTCCAAAGGCTGTTTATTCATCTTAATGACCACCTATCACCCTTTCCCTCATTCTTTGTAGATTTACTAGACAAGCACAAAGCAAATTAGTGTAAAGTGCTTTCAGTCAAGTGTCAGATAAAATCAAGATGATGAGTCTTACACTGCTGGGCTTTATAACTCTAAGATCACATGAACAGACAACATTGTCTCCTTCAATTAAAGCTATAGCCCAGGTTTTTGAACTACATGTGGATCTCCAAAGTCAAGTTTATAACTTTTTAATGTCCCATTCTAACAAAAACATTTTTTTAGACTCACTGTGAGAAAGAAGCAGAAGAAGAAGACTTCATTCTGGAATATAGTCTTTCAAACATGTGCACTTCAGAAGGAGTATTCAAGAACAATGATATATAGTGAAGTGTAGATAGTCTTACAACATTGTCATATCTAAATCTTGTGATGTAATATTAACATAAAACTCTGGGGGCCTTTCACTAAATCTGACACTCATGGGTGATTGCTGAGAAATGGCCAATAGAGTTCAAGGCTCAGATGATTTAATGTGTGAATACAATTCCTCTTTGACATGAAAGAGAGTCACAGATGCACAGCAGTGAAGATGTCTCCTCCTGTCTTTGTATTTGCATAATTCTTAGGTTCTTCAGTTTAAAATGGTTTTGGCTGAAATACCTTGCAAACCTTTGGAAACAAATCCTCTCAATGTGATCCAAAACTCTCCCATGGGAAGGTTTTAAATGACTTGCTTTTTAAAAAGAAAGAAAACATCAAATAATCCTTCTTCTCTTATTATTTTGAGAGGTCCAGGACCCTGAAATTACAACAAGCAGAAATAAATTAATCTTAAATTTGGGGGGGGGGACTTGAGTAGATCTTTGTATATTTCTAGCAGTTGAATGCTCAATCCTCAAGTTTTAAACTCCTTCCTTTCTATTTGATATGTGCCCTTAATAACCATGACTATTTCAGTTATACTGATTAACTAATAGCTTATAAAATCTATGCAGGATAAACCTCCAAGTTAACTAATATATAAAAAATATTTTGAGTCTCTGGATGGATTCGGATGAATAGAAAAGGGCTCCAAAGGGGAATCCCAAAACCTAGGATCTAGTCCTGGTACTGCTCTAATACTAGATCTGAGATCAGGGTGAGCTAATTCTACTTCATTGCATGTTTGATTCCACGTCTCTAAAATAGGTACATGATATGATAGCTATGAGTATTATGTTTTAGAAACTATTAATACAACACAATTATGAAGTATAAATAATAATTTAACTCTGAACTGAAGTTAGGAAATCCTTTAAGCTAATTATATATGTCTCTACTATCACATTTTATAGCCTCCAGGGTCATTTCTGAAACTTAATACATAACTGAATATTTCCACATATATCTCTTGTTAGCCCTAATAGGAACTGGGTATATAAGAGGGGGGAAGGACTTCTTTTTTTTATTGATTCTTAATTTTTTTCTGACAACCAAATTTAAAACCAGATACATTAAAAAGTGAATACATTGGGAATGGAGACAGATTGATTTCTAATTCTGGTGGAATTTTAGGATGAGAAAACCTGTTCAAAAATGTATCTAAGCATCTGCTCAAAACTCAAAATGGAACTTCGGAAAAGTTCAAATACGCTCATTATTGGGAGAGGTCAATTTTAGATAGTGGATCCCTTATGATCCTTTCTGAAATATTCCCCTTTCCATTTGAAGAATGAAATTTACAACTGCTAACTTCCAGAATATTCAGGGCTATCCTACTGTCTATCAAATTTATTGTTTAATATTCAGATATTATATGACATTTGAGAAGAGTCTACTATCATATTTCTATTTAAAGATGGAGATACTAAAGAGTTGAAATCACCTAATTTACAATGGAAGTATGTTAAGAGTCAAAGAATGCCAAAGCTAAAATGAATATTAGAAATCATAGAATTTTAGAACAACAAAGACCTGGGAGATCAAATGGTTCACCTTCTCTATGCAGGTAGAATGAGTCTTGGAAAGTACAATCTCTTGTCCAAGATTCACACAGTCTATTAGTTGCAAAACTATGACTTGGGCTCTGTCTGTCTAACTACTAATTCAGTTATCTTTCCATTAAACAATAGAACCTCAACCTCATCCATAAAACTTTTGATAATCTAATAAACCCAAATTTCATCTGCTCTAACTCCTTAAACCCCAAGCCCTAGACATCCCTCTAGCTCACAAATCCACCCACTTGGTGTCAACATCTGCTTCCTCACTTTAGAGAAGTTCCTCACTGTTAATGGGGAGTCTGTTTTGGGTATGCTTCCTCATCTATTTCATACCTCCTCTCCTGTCTCCCACTTAGAATTTTCTTAACTTCTTTCCAACATCTTGTCTACCATGACCCTACTCCCATTTTCATTCTCATAGCTGCTTTTAAGCTACGGCTTCCCTCCATTTATTTCTCTATGCCTATATATAGGTTCTTATTCTCCCATTTCAGCTGCCTAGAGTAGCAGAACTAGATACCATTCTCCAAGTTCAGCCAACCCCAGATGCCCTGTCTTAAACCTCACCTTCAACAATTATGTAGAAAACTGGCCATGTCTAAGATAATCTTAAAACTTCAAGGTTAAGTAGGAATCTGAAATGTTTTAGGTACTTTCTGATAATTCATTAACCTTCATCTGTGGTCCCCAACAACTAATTATTTCTTAACCTTTTTTGTATTGAGTTTAAAAAAATAAAAATAAGAAATCTCCTTTCATTGGCTTTAGAAACCATCCAAACATTAGGAGCTCATGATCCTTTTCTTCCCTCACAAATTTTTCAGAATTGAAAGGTAATATCTTAATTCTAAATTCAATAATAAATCTTATCAGCATTTTAGAGTAGATTTCTAGTTGATATTACTTAATATATAAGTAACAGTAAAATTTATATTGAATTTTCTTGGGTATATGCAAACTTATGTTCTTAAACCTAATTGGTAAATGAAGACAATAAACAAACTTATAAAATGCATCAATTTAGTTCATATTTGTGAATTTCTCATGAGAGAACAATCGATTTGGAAAAGTTTAAAGTTTAAAACTTTAAAACTTAAAGATACATAGTATAGAGAAATATAAATACATAAGTTCCAGATATTTGGGATAGTGTAGACCAGAGATTTTTAAATTTTCTTTTTCAGTGTATAAGAAAGCTTCTAAATTATTTCATATGTCTTTTTATTTCAATCATAAATAAGTCTCTTAAGTCAATTATTTAACAATTTGATATTTGTCACTAACCTTTTAAATAATCTTTCTAGTTCACACATGTAATTAACAAATTCACTTAAATTTTCCCAACATTCTGAATTTTTATAAATGAAAGTACAAAATCATTTTCTCCTCATGTGACAAAACTTTATTGACAGAAACAGAACAGCAGCAATGCATAGTCAATAAAATAGATAAAATAAAATTTTTCTTATATATGTTCATGTACATGCAGTGTGGCATATAAGGGATAGATTTCCTGTCAAGAAGAACTCAGTTCAAATACTGCTTCTAAGGTCATTTGCATGATTGGGTAAATACTTCAATTTCTCTGAGCCTCCAAAGTCTTCTGAGGGCTTTCTACTGAGTTTTAGACAACTTTTGATCTATGTAATCAAAGTATCAGTCAATTAATTATTTGATCAAGAAAAATTGATTAAACACTTACTATGTGTCAAATACTATGGTAGTCAATAGGGACATACATACAAAGAATTTAAAAATCTTTACACTTGAGTGTGCATTCTTTCTTTGAACTTCAATAAGTATATTTTCAAATATATAAAATGTGAATGAAGACAAATAAAATATGAAATAAATATTACATAGCTAAGTAGTATAAATAATTTAGGGGATAAGTAAAAGAATTTTAGAGATGATAACTTTTCAGTTGCCTCTTAAGGAAAGTGAGGGATTTTGAGATTCAGAGGAATGGTAATGAAGTCATGGATAAGGAAGATGGAGTACATTGCATGGGGACCAGGGAAACTACCAGTTTGGATTGACAGAGTACAGGAAGGAGAATAATATAAAATGATATTGGCAAAAATTAGGGTCAGGAGTATATGGATATATAATAGAGGTATTAGATGAAAATGATTTTATTGAAAAAAGGGAATGATTTAACCAGAACTATGCTTTTGGAAACTAACAATTGTAGCTGAATTATGGATTAATATATGAGTTAGAGTGGAGAGACTGCATGAGGACAAATTTTGGGAGCAATTGTAATAATCTAGGTAATGGGTAATGTGGTAGTCTGAAATAAGTAGTTATTTTGTGAGTAGAGAGAGTTTACGATGGGAGAGATAGTCTAGAAAGAACATTGATTGATTTGATATGCAGAATTAGGAAAATGGAGAATTTTTAAAAAAGCAAAATCATTTTTAAAAAAAGGATTCTAGAGAATCAATGAAAACTCTAAATTTTGAACCCAAGAGACTGGGAAAATATTATTTACTTTATCAGAAATAGAGATACTTAGAAGAGGGTTGACTTGGGAACTGAATATCTAATGAGTTTAGTTTGGGATTTGTTGAATTCAGGAAGTCTCCAGGATTGTGTCAAATGTCCAGCAAGGAAATGGGATGTGGAATCCCTGATGATTAAGGGAGAGTCTGGGGTCTTGGACTGGTTATATAGATCTATAAATTATCTACAGAGAGAGAGATGCTAAGTAAACCCATGAGAATTATTGAGTTACCAAGAGAAAAAAAGGGGGAAATGGGGTAGAGGAGGAGGAAGAGAGAGAGAGAGAGAGAGAGAGAGAGAGAGAGAGAGAGAGAGAGAGAGAGAGAGAGAGAGAGAGAGAATACAGAATTTATGGGATCATTCTATTTATGTATGGTATATGTTTGATGAGCCAGTAAAAGTGACTGAGATGTTAGAAAGGCAAAAGTGGAACCAGGAAAAAGTATTATTGCAATGGTTCAGATGGGGAATCATGGGAAGAGAAATGCTATGGTATCAAAAGCAGCAGTAATGTTAAGAATTATAAGAACTGAAAACAGAATATTGAGAATGAAAATTAAGAGATATTGTTAAATTTGGAGAAAGTTTCTCATTTAAGCAAATGGTTTTTCATCTTCATTAACATATATGTGTATTATGTATATATTGCTTTACTGATTTTTGACCTTCATTATCCAAGAAGACCAACATGACTTTGCTATTTTAGAGCCAAATTACAGTAAGTCTGACTGTGACTGATCAGACCAATTCAAACTTAGAATGCTCTACCACCAATCAAGTACAAATAGTCCATATGAACACCTAGTGTGGGTTCTCTAAACTTAAATATCTCATATTTTATTTGAGCTGTTTCAATTCTGTCTTATTTATAGAGCACAGCACCCTCTCTGATGAGGGTATGACATGCTAGGGGGTTCTGTGCCATGCTGCACAATCAATTCCAAAGTTCTTAGGAGAGAAGTTTCAAAGTTTCCTTTTTATGACATCTCCCACTCTCTGTGACCACTTGCCATGGAGAGTTCTTCATGAACTATTCTTTTTGGCAAGTATATATTTGAGTTTCAAACAAAGAGATCATCCCATCATCCCATTGTGGTTATCTTCTCTGTAGTAACATTTGAATGCTTAACAATTTAGTTCTAGAATGATCCTCAGTGTCTGGTGACTTATCCTGCCAAGTAATCTTCAGAATCTTCTTAAGACAATTTAAATGGAAGTATTTCAGTTTCCTAGCATGATGCTGGTAGATTGTCCAAGTTTTATAGGTATCCAACACTGAGATCAATGACTTTGTAGGCCTTCAGTTTGATAGCCTAATAATAGTTTTTCTTTCCTATACTATCTTTTGTAGCCCCCCCAAATACTAAACTAGCTATAGCAATGAATGTGTCTACTTCATTATCAATGTGTACCACCCTGGAAAGCACCCTAACAAGGTTAAGTGAACCTATCCATAGTATTCAAAATTTCCTCATTTGATATAATGGTTCCACATATAGATGGTATGGCACTGATTGATGGAGCATCTGTGTTTTCTTGAGAATTGAGCCATATTTTGTTGCATCTCAGCTTCAGAGGCTGCATTGAATGCACAATCATCTGCAAATAGAAAATCATGTATTAATACTCCATCCACTTTGGTCTTAGCTTGTAACCTTTTGAAGCTGAAGAATTTAATGGTATTGTGATAGCTAAACTTGATTCTGTGTTCATCCTCAGTGAAGGCATTTGATTTCATGACTGAAAACATCATGCTAAAAAGCATGAAAGCAAGAACACAGTCTTTTTTTACTCCCTTAGTCTCTAGGTCTTCATCAGAGAATTTGCCACTATCCAGAACCTGGGCAAGCATGCCATCATGAAATTGATGTACAATGCTCTGGGTAACCAAATTTTGACATAATTTTCCATAAGCCCTCACAAGTGACAGCATCAATAGATGTTATGTACAGACCACTGTTCTGCTTCAGACATTTTTTCTAGTTGTTCAGAAGCCAAAACTGACAATACTCTTCCTTGACCCTTTTTGAAGTCACTTTGGCTTTCAGGTTAGTGACCATCTTCCAGGTGAAGGACCAATCTATTAAGGAGGACTCTGGAAATGATCTTGTTAGTAATGATTAAGAGAAAAAGATCCCTGTGATCATCTTAGGACAATCTATTCTCTTTACCTTTTTAGAAATTGATCCTATTCCTGGAGGATAATCTCCTCATGCCCTATAACCTAGAAAATTTCAGTAAGATTTTGGATGAGCAAAAGATTCCCTACCTTGTGGATCTCAGCTGGAATAGAATCATCATCAGGTACTTTGCCAGGTGAAATGAGCCTAAACGTATTCAAAACCACTTCTTAAGTTTGACCTTCATCTAGGAATGGATTGACTTTGACTTGAGGTAAATGGCCAATGGCTTCTGCATTGATTGATGACAGTCTGTAAAGTCTCTCTGGAAATGTTCAGTCCATTTCTTCATGTTCATGTCCCTATAACTAATCAAAGTGGCTCCAGCAGCACTGAGTAGTTGAGATGCACCATGAGTCTTTGGTCCATAAATAGCCTTCAGGGCATCATAAAAGTACATTGGATTGTTCCTATCCACATAAAATTGAGTTTCATCTTCCTTATTGAGTCAAGAATCCTGCATTTCTCTAAGTTTCACTTTTACTTTTATTTTGATGGAATTAAATACTGCCTTCTTAGAAATGCATGAGCTATCCTACTGGTAAACCCTGTGGAGTTCTCATTTTTCATTTAGCAGCAGTCTTCTCTATTAAGAGACCCACTTTTGCTGTTGCTGTTTCCAACTCTATTCCTCCCAAGGACTCCCTACCTTTTCTGGTAGTCTCAGCCTACTCTATCATTAAACCCAAAACTATAAGCTTTTCCTCTTTTGGAGCATTGATGATAAGGATCTCCAGGTTTCCATAAATTTTTTCTTTGATTTCATTAAGTTTCATCATGGTGGAAGCATAGGCATTGATGATAATGGCATTGAATCTGAAAGTGGAAATCACATTTTCATAAACCGGCCAGTCATTCACTTCTTTTAGTAGGCATACAAGCTTCTTGTTTAGATTAGGGTTTTGTTTTGTTTTGTTTTTGCAAAACCTACCACAGCTTCATGGTGCTTCCCTTCACTGCAACCATTCCAGAAGAAAAAAATGGATCTGACTTCAGTAAATTGGCCTTTATTTGCCAGCCTTGTTTGATTCAGGGCTGCTTCATAGAAGTGATACCCTATTGTATGCTCTTGTAACAAGACCTGTTCATCTTTCAGGTCTATTGGATTTCTGTTTTCTATGAGTGTGAGCACATTCCATCCACCGATGGTAAATGGAAACTTTTTAAATAAATTTTTGTACATTCTTTTTTTGTTCTTTCAACTCCTGGGTGCAACCTTACCTGTCATGGTAATCAGGTCAGTGTTAGGTAAACAGACAATTTTTAGGACACATTTTCTAGCTCCTTCCTCATACCAGGATGTGAGCAGTATGATCCTTAAAAGGATTCTCAGACACCAGTCCCTGCCAGTGCCTGTGCCAAATGTCTTACAAATGTTATTTTATCAGGTAATTGATATTATTATGTCCATTTTACAGCTGAGGAAACTGAAGCAGATATAGGTTAATGCCCTTGCCTGGAGTCAAGGAAATATTGTCTCCTGACTTCAAGAATCAAGTTTTATCAACTGTAACCCCTAGCTAATTCCTGTTGTTGTTATGATTAATAAACATTTATTTAAAGTTTTAAGTCTATATATATATATATATATATATACCTTATATACCTTATATACCTTATATATAATAACTCACAATTATATAATGCTTACTATGTGCCAGACACACTATATTTTTCCTCATATATGAAGTTCCTTTTCATCCTAAGAAAGTAAAGACTTTGCACAAAATATAGAATAATTTGATATGAAAAATTCAAACATTGTTCTTCCATATTGAAAGGGATATTTTGAAGAGATAAACATCATTATCAATAAGGAGAATGAGGTGAAATAAATATATGTAATGCATGTGTATATTCACATACTTATGTACATATATATTATATATTATACTTACCTACTCATACATATCAGAAATTATAACATTTTCATTTATGCATGTGATATATAAATATAGATTTATGTATAGTATTTATGTGTATCTACCTACCTATCTATCTAGGCAGTGAAGAGGTTGAGAAGAGAGTGCTGCGTCTAGAGTTGGGAAGAATCATGTTCCTGAGTTCACATCCATTCTTGACACTTATTAGTTGTTTTATCTGGCTAAGTCAATTAACCCTTTTTTTATTCAGTTTCCTCACCTGTAAAATGAATTGGAGAAGGAAATGGCAAACCACTACAGTATCTTTGCCAAGAAAATCCCAAATAGAGTCATGAAGAGTCAGACATAACTGAAAACTGAAATAATTGAATAGCAATAACAAATATATCTAGCTGTCTATCATCTAAATATCATTCATAAACAATGTTAGTAGCACAATAGATATAAAGCAGTTAGCACTTAGAGTCAGGAAGACTTGGGTACAAATCCTGCCTTAAAATTGGAATAGCTGCTTGATCTGGGAAAGTCATTAAGCACTCTGTGTCTCAGTTTCCTTATCTGTAAAGTGGGGAATAATAATACTATTTAACTAATAGTTCTTATTAATATTAGCATTGATACAGGCAGCTAGATGTCACAGTGGATAGAGCACTGGCCTTGGAATCAAGACAGGAGTTTCCACCTTTAGACACTTGACTTTTACTAACTGTGATCTTTGGCAGACTTAACCCTGATTTCCAGGCATCCAGGACAATCTCCAGTCATCCTGATTCATATCTTGCCAATGGATCCAGATGACTCTGGAGGAGAATGTGAGGCTGGTGACTTAGCACAGCACCCTCTCAGTCAAATCCAATTCACGTGCTTGTCATGGCTTCACCTCTCTGATGTTGTAGTCTTCTCTGAAAATAAAAGACAAACATTATTATTATTATTATTAATTATTATTATTGTCATTATTCTTATTAGGATCAAATGAGTTAGCATATGTAAAGTACTTGAAGAACTTCAAAGCCCTATATAAATGTTAATCATACAATAAAACTAAAAATAATGATGATATTGATGAGGATGATGATAACAATTAAAATCTATATAAGGTTAACTATGTTTCAGACACTTTAACCAAATACTTAACAAATATTATCTTATTTGTTCCTCACAACAACCCTGGGAGGTAGGATTATTTAACCATATTGTACAGATAAGTAATGTAAGACAAAGAGGTTAAGAGACTTGGCAAGTTCACACTGCTATTATGTGTCTGAGGCATGATTTGAACCCCACATCTTTCTGACTCCAAGTCCTCTGCTTGATCCACTATGCATTATCAGTATTATTATTATTATTACTATTATTACTATTATTTAATTTCCAAATTCAGCATATTTTTTATTTTAAAGATTTTATACCATTTGAGTTTTACAATTTCCCCCCTAATCTTGCTTCCTTCCCCCATTCCCCACAGAAGGCACTTTGCCAGTCTTTACATTGTTTCCATGGTATAAATTGATCAAAATTCAATATGATGAGAGAGAAATCATCCCTCCATGCTATCTTCCCTCTGATTGTATTTTCCCCCCTTCTTCACATTATCCACATTCCCTAGTATTTTGTTTCTGAATACCACCACTTTCAATGTGTTTGCCTTCCTATATCCACCCCCTCTCCTTTCTTTGCCCTTTCTTTTCCCCCTTTTTCCTTCCATTAGTTTCCCTTTTTCTCCCCCCTCCCTGTCTCCATCCACCCTCCCCCTTTCCCCCTTTTAATACTTGAAAGGAAAAATGTTTCTTAAGTTACCTTAGTGTGTGTGTAAATTAACTTTAAGCCAAGTCTGATGAGAGGAAGATTCAGGTGTTTCTCATTTCCTCCCTTATTCCCCTCTATTATAATAGGTCTTTTGTACCTCTTTATGTAATGAGACTTAGCCCATTCAATCCCCTCCATCCTCCAATCTCCTTCCTGTTCCCCTTTTTTAATGAGGTTGTGTTTTTAAATCATTCTGAGTCACAGAAAATCATGAGTACCCATTACTTCTGGCTAAGTATATTCTCTTTAATGGAGTTGAGAGTTATTAGTCTTTTTTTTCCCAAATAGGGATATAGCCAGTTTCTTCCCATTGGATATCAATCTCTTGGATAAATCATGAGTGTCCATCACTTATGGCTAGGTATATTCTCTCTGATAGAATTACAATTCTCAAGAGTTATGAGAATATTTTTCCCAAGCTGGAATATAGACAGTTTCATCTAATTAGACAGCAGGTTTTTTTTCCCTATTTACCTCTCCCTTTTTTACCTTTTAATATGTCTCTTGAAACTCTTATTTGATGTCCAAATTTTCTATTTAGTTCTAATCTTTTCATCAAGAATTATTGGAAGTCTACCATTTTGCTAAATGACCACCTTTTCCCCTGGAAGTGAAGGCTCAGTTTTGCAGGATAGTGGATTCTTGGCTGCATTCCAAATTCCCTTGCTCTTCAGAATATCTCATTCCAGGCCCTTTGTTCCCTTAATGTTCATGCAGCCATGTCCTGTATAATCCTTACTGTGGCTCCTTTGTATTTAAATTATTTCTTTCTGGCTGCTTGCAGAATTTTCTCTTTTATCTGATAGTTCTGGAATTTGGCCATAACATTTCTTGGTATTTTCATTTTAGGATCTCTTTCTGGAGGGAATTGATGTATTCTTTCAATAACTATTTTGCCCTCTAGTTCAATGATATCAGGGCAATTTTCCATCACTAAATCCTGTAATATTAATTCCAGGCTTTTTTTTTTCTCTTCAATGTATTCAGTGAATGGCTGTCCCTCCTCAATCTATTCTCAAGTATTCTCAAGGTCAGTGGTTTTGCTGATGAGATGTTTTACATTGTCTTCAATTTTTTCTATTTTTTTTGGTTTTGTTTAATAGGCTTTTGCTGTCTCATGAAGTCATTAGTTTCCACAGATTCCATTCTTTTTTTTTGAGAAGAATTTTCTTCATTTACCTTTTGCAACTCCTTTTCCAATTGGTCAATTCTATTTTTTAAGAGTTTTCCATTTGACCAATTGAGGTTTTGAAAGAATATTTTCTT
Source organism: Macrotis lagotis (assembly GCF_037893015.1). Lineage (NCBI taxonomy): Eukaryota > Metazoa > Chordata > Mammalia > Peramelemorphia > Peramelidae > Macrotis > Macrotis lagotis. The sequence continues at coordinate 137,714,775 of NC_133661.1, read as the reverse complement.
GTTGCAAGGTGTTAATTTTCTCTCCCAGATTTTCCATTTGATTTTTAAATTCTTTCCTTATTTCTTCAAGAAAGTCTTTCTGTGCTGGAGAGCAGGTCATATTCTCAGAGGTTCTCCATCTCTCTGACTTAGTGTCTTTTCCTTCCAACAATTTTTCTACTGACCCTCCTTTTTTCTGGCCTTTCTTCAATATTCTAATGCCTTGTTTGGGGAGGGGCTGGTTCACAGAAGTGTGGTGTTGGCATCCTTAGAGACTTTGCTCACTGAGTGTAATATCTCCAGCAGGCCAGTAGTGGGTGCTGGTTTCTTTCTTTGAAGTGTCTGTGACCTTGATTGTGGCCCTCTCCCTTGACCTGCAGGGGGTGGTTGAAGCTGTTGAATACTTTTATCTTTGATCGGTGACAGCCTCTACCCAGGGCTGAAGTCATCACTCTCCCTATTCACAATGGAGGTGGTTCTGCTGCTTAGCCTGGCGGGGTGGGGAGGTAGGCTGTGATTGTGTTTGTTCTGGGAAGAGACTTCAGCTGAAGACAAATCCTGAGGTGGATGTTCTTCTCCTGACTTTTCTTTCTGGGTGTTGTAGATCAGATTTCTTTTAAAGAGGTTTGTTTCATATATATGAGGAAAGATCAAGAGAGCTTTAGCAGTGTGCCTGTCTTCTCTCTGCCATCTTGGCCAAAAGTCCCATCATCATCATCAATATTATTATTATCATTATTAATAATAATATTAATAATAATTTATAATAAATAAATTCTGGTTGATTTCATTATAAACCTATGGCTTTTCCTTTTATTTGATGAACATATTGTCATTGCTTTTCCACTCAGAAAAAAACAGCCACACTGAGGCTCAATTTCCTGAATGATAATTTTCTCAGAAGACCTTTATTTTTGTAAATACTCCTAACCATACTTCACCTTACTTATGCTTAAGTTAATTCATTGGGAGTCTTCTCTTTGTCACTACCACTTTGTCCTTACATGAGGAAAAATATCACCCAACTTTTTTAGTTCCCCTTTTATGTATTTTCTTTCCTTATTAGAATATAAATTCTGATATAGTTGGGACTATATGTGATCTAAACAGGGAAGAAACTTATTGGGGAAGAGATATTGGGGCAATTTCCAGAGTTAGACTGATTGGTTGTTTCCAGGAGGGAAGAGCTGAGAATCATAGTGTAAGTAGTGAGATAGAGAGGAAGTGTGGCCAATAACAAAATGCTGCAAGGTGTGTCTCCTAAGGAGATGTTTTATTTTCTCACTTGTTTTTCCTTTTTGTCCTGTAGGAAGTAAAAATATTCTTCAAAATGTAGAATAATCTGATACACAAAATTCCCAGTGATTTTATTATTCTCTCTGTTGAAAAAAAGTTATTCAAGAGAGACCAACCAAGTCATAAATAAGGAAAATGGATAAAACAGAGACTTTCTGCAAATGGGTTAGATAGGAAAGTGATAGAATTTTGACTACTTATCTTTTATTCAAAGTACTTATAATTCCCATTTTAGGACTTATGGCAGCATCATAAATACAAATTTCCTTATAGTTTAATTTCTGAATGTTATTGGTGGATTTATAGGAAGATTTTGATATAATATATACCATCAAACTTATAGTTCTAGAGAAGATGTTTTGATTGCAAGATTTTTATGGTAATAAATTATCACCCTTATAATAACAATAATAAAAACATTCAGAAATAAAGTAATTCTGGTTTCTTATTCAAATATCTCTGGGTCACAACCCCGATTTTCTTTATCTATTTGATTCCTACATATATGTGTTTAAAAGACAGGTGAGCTTTCAAGATCTTTAGCTCTATTCTTTTACTTGGGAAATGGGGAGTAAAACTTTAAAATTGGTTGTGACTACATAATTTAAGTAATTAAACATGCCTTGGAAGGAGATTAATTCTCTCTGTCTCTGTCTTTGTCTTTTGTCTTTCTCCTCATCCTTCTTCCCTCTCTGTCTCTCTGGCTGTAAAACTTTGTAGTATAGTTGGGATATGTTATTGTTCTTTCCCTTCTTCAAATTGATTCATTTGATATTCTTGATCTTTTATCCCTGTAGTTTAATTTTATTAGTATTTTTCTTGTTCCATAAAGTATTTACTTTGGTAATTTGATTAATATGGCACTGAATAAGTAAATAAATGTAGGTAATTTTTAATATTATATTTTCTTGGCCTACACATGAGCAACTGATATTTCTACAAATATTTAGAACTGTCTTTATCTATCTGAAGAATGTTTTGCAATTTTTTTCATATAGTTTCCATGCATATCTGACTATAGTAACATTAAGGAAATATGAGGAGTGGACTAAAACTTGAGAGCAAATATCACTATGCCTTGCAGGGACTACCATATCAATTTAATCTATCTTCCCCCTAACATTAGAGATAATTAGCATGCTAAAATATAGACTTGGTAAGATATAGACACCTAATTGAGAAGGGAAAATCTAGAACATAAAAGAAAGTGTTTTTCTCCTGAGAAATGAACATGTAAATAAAGATAAAAGGAATCTCTCTCTCTCTCTCTCTCTCTCTCTCTCTCTCTCTCTCTCTCATCTCTTATGTGGTGTGTATATATGTATGTATATATATATATATATATATATATATATATGTACATGCATACATACATCATTCATAACCCTTCCTGTTGACATTTATTATAAATCAGAGTGAAGAACCAATATAAATTGGCAAATTAGGTATATAGATATATAGATATAGATAGATAGATATAGATATAGATAGATAGATAGATATAGAAATAGATATAGATATAGATGTACTTCTCTATTTATGTGACATGCATACCAAACACATTTATTCATATTTCCATAGAAAGAAAATTGAGGAAATGCAATGTTAAGTGACTTGCTCATAGTCAGATATTTAATATTTGTCAGTCTTTCTGACTTCAATGCATTTGCTTTATCCATGACATCATGTTTGTCTCTCCTTTCTAATTACTATAGAGAAGAATCCCTCCATAGCTTAATGTGACAGTACTTTAGTTTCATCTTTACATCAATTATACTTAAAGTTCTCTATAGAGCATAGTGAAAGAGAAAAGTGTTAAAGAATTCAAATACATATAGTATATACAATGTAGAAGTATATCTATTAACAACGGTTCTTAATATAGTGCTCTAAGTAAGTGCCTAACATGCATTTTCCTCTTAGACTCTCAGAACAGCTCTAAGTGTTGGTTCTATTAATATACTCATTTAACAGGTGAAGAAACTGAGAAGTAAAATATCCTGCCCTGAATCAAGAGCTACTTAGTGTCTATGGCATCCTTCATACTTAGTTTTTTCTGATTCAAAATCAAATAATTTTATTTATTGTAGGTATGAATTTTATCATCTTCTATTTCTATGAGAGTAAATAGACCTATTTTGAGCTTCCATCTCCAAAAAACAAAAACAGCAACAAAAAACTAGATTTCCTCATGTAGTTGGTAGCTCTCACTAGAATAAAAAATGATTTTTTTTACTAAGAAAGAAAATCCATTGGCAATGAGTCAAACATTTTCTTAAAAGGCAATGAAAATGTCAAGAAATTCACCAGTAAAATCTGTTAATCTTGTACATCTGTGCAATTTTAAAATTACCTTTTCTGATTATTTATATATAACTGGCTTATATTACTTCACCCAAATCTTCCCCTTCTGAAGGAAATAGAGCTATCATTTACTCCTGGGAGATGGAACACAATATTACTCATTACTCTAAATAAAGGAATTAGCTTTGATTATTTATAATTTAGAAAGAATTCACCTAAAGAAGAAACATCTGTCTACCTACTTAGATACACATGGTCATACATGTTTATTTGTATGTATATGTATATGGGCAGCCAGGTGGCACAGTAAGTAGAGTGCTAGGCCTGGAACTAGGAAAACTCATCTTCCTGAATTCAAATCTGACCTCAGAAACTTACTAGCTATTTGACCCTGAGCAAGTCACTTAAACTATTTGTCTAACTTTCATCATCTATAAAATAAACTGGAGAAGGAAATGGTAAACCTCTCCAGCATTTTTGCCAAGAAAAACCCAAATAGGGTCAAGACTGAAACAATTGAATACTATATGTATGTACAAACATATATATGAGTGTGTGTATATATGTATGTATGGCTCAGTTCAAGTATTACTTTCTACCCGAGCCTTTCCTTGTTTTCTCTAGGTCCTTATATACTCCTTTAGATAATTTCCAAAGTCTGTGACTAAAGAGATCATCTTCCTGGACAGATTACACGAATTTATTGAACAGTGAATTTGAAGTCACTGAGAGCTAGGTTCAAATATTTTATATCGTTCAATCTGAAATATTTGTTATTTGTATGACCATTTCATATTTTTGTGCCTCAGTTTCCTCATCTGAAAAATTAAAGGACTGTATTTGGTAACCTTTCTATGTGTGCATTTGTGACCCTATGATCTTTATATTGATTTGCCTAAGATGTTATTTACTTTTGTTTCTTCATTTGTATAAACTATATCCACAAACACACAAATAGATAGTTATATAACATTTATTACATGACGGGAACTGTGTGAAGTGCTCATTTTTCCTTCACAAAAACTCTTTGAAATAGGTGCTGTGTTTGGGGAAACAGGCAAATAGAGGTGAAACGACTTGTTCAGGGTGACACATCTGATGTTTGAGGCTAGTTTGAGGGTAGATTTAAATTCAGGATTTCCTGAGTTCAGGTCCAGCACACTAATCCATTGCATGTCCTGGATTTCTTTTACATAGAAGTATAACAACTGAGAATTTATGAGAAAATGAGACTGTACATTACAAAATTATTCATTCATTTGGTTTTTTATATTAAATGGCCTCAACTTCAACCACAGTTGAGGATTTATGGCAATATGACTGTAAGAGTCAATGTCCAAACTTTGTTCCATCTACCATTGCCTCAAAAGAAAAATTGAATTACACAAATGAAGAAAATAAAATATATAACAATCTACATTGTAATCTCTAGAGAAAATTTTAAAAAATGCAAAAAGTTACAACAAAGTTTCATTGATTTCCCCATCTCCTAGTACTAGGTATCATGCTCTCATCACCTGAGCCATAGAATCATTTCCCCATTAATCTTTGTGTGACTTTAAGTATTTTTTCATTGATTATGGCTTCTCATAATCTACCTTCTGCAATGATTTATCAAGACACATCTACCCCTTAATATATACTATATTTTTAGACCAGAGAGAATGGTGAGCAAAAAGGTGTGAAGGCTTCATCAGCAAAAGAGAGGATGAAATATGATTAAAAACTTCAAGAAATGAAGAATTGCATAGGGAAATAAAGTCATAATGCTGAATATAGATCACATATGATACCTAAATGGTTTTAAAATCCTTTATAATATGTCATATCACCTAAGAATTGCAACAACCCTGTGAATGCAATACTGTCTGCATCATTCCTATCTTATGGATGAGAAAATTGAGATCCAAAGAGGTTAAGGAACTTAATTATATATTGTAACATAGGTAAAAAAATATCTGAAGAAAAAAGCAAGTAAAACCTAGGATTCTTCTTCCTTTGGGTTCAGTGTGTTATTCATTGCACTGTACTGTCACAGGATGGAAACTGTTGGACAATTCCTTTGTCTATACACACTTCTGGGATCACAATTCATGGGCAGAGAGGAAGTTTTTTTTTTTTTTTTCAGTCAAGAGGTACTGTGAGCTATGAAGAGTAGTATTGTGTAGTCACAAGGAACCAGGGGACCCTGAGTCAGTTTTGCTTTCAATACCAAGAGAGCAGGTGCTTTGAAGAGCAATATCAATCACATACCCAAAAGATTAGTAGTCCTTCCTGAGTAAGAAAGAGAACAAAGACCACACCTCTCCACAGACTGCACTACCTTGGAAGCCCTAAAAATTTCCAAATCCTCAAGATTAGGTCTGAAAAGAGTGATGTAAAAAAGTTATAAACTTGGGGAAATAATCTTCTATTCCCTATGCCAGAAATAACATAAAGTTTAAAGTCAAGCAGCAATAAACTGCAGAAATAAGCAAACAATAAAAAAAGAACCTATTCACAAAAAAAGCTACTATTGTGACAGGGAGGATTAAGAAACAAACTAAGATGACAATGAATTTAAAGCAGATGCAATGTATAGCAGAAAAAAATGAATTGAATAAAAACCCAAGAAGAATTTCTGAAAAAATATTTAAAAATGAGTTTCAAAATCAAATAAGAGTGGAAGTGGAAAAATTAATCAAAAAAATGACAAAGAGGGGAAAAACATTATGAAAAGACAATGAACAACTTGACAAAAGAGACATAAAAATACTGAAGAAAATAGCACTAATTAAACAAAATTGGTCAAATGAAAAAATAGAAAACTTCACTGGAGAAAATAAATATTTAAATTAAATTCAATTTAAATTTAGAAAATTAAATATGAAATCATGATATATCATGAAAAATTCAAGAAAGTCAAAAGACTGAAAAAATATGAAATTGGAAACTATCTCATTTGAAAAATAATTAACCTGAAGAATATATCAGAGTATAGATAACTTAAAAATTATCATTGCTACTTGAAAGTCATTATCAGAGGAAAAAAGTCTAGGCATTATATTTCAAGAAATCATAACAGAAAATTGTCCTGATAGCCAAGAAGTGAGTAAAGTTAAAATGGAAAGAATTCACCAATCACTACCTGAAAGATATCCCTAAAGGAACATTCACAATTATATATAAATCCCAGAACTTAAAGATTAAAGATAAAATACTTCAGGCAGCCAAAAAGCAGCTATGCAAATAACATAAACCTGCCATCAGAATCAAATGCCTTGTTAAAGGATTAGATCAGGGGGTGGAGCAAGGATATCTATATCATCATTATTATTCAATATTTTACTAGAAATGCTAACTATAGAAATAAGACAAGCAAAAGAAATAGGAGAAATAAAAATAGGCAATGAAGAAACAAGATTATTATTTGTGGATCATATATGATGGTAAATTTATAGAGTTCTAGAGAATAAATAAATTATCAATGAATAATAATATGTTAAATCATTTATGAGATTAACCCACACAAATGATCTGCATGTCTATAAATTACCAACAAAGTCCAGCAGCAAAAGATAAAAAGAGAAACTAAATTAAAAAAACTGTAGACATATAAAAATATTGGAAATCTGTCTACCAAGATAAACCCAGGGACTATATGAGTGCAATTGTATAAGTGCACAATTATGGTACACTTTTCGCACAAAATAAGAGAGTTCTAAACCATTGAAGAAACATGACTTGCTCATTGACAGATCATGTAAATATAATAAAAATGACAATTCTACCTAAACAACTTTACTTAATCAGTGTCATATTAATCAAACTACCAAATAATTATTTTATAGAGCAAGAAAAATAATAACAAAATTCATCTGGAAAAACTAAAACTCAAGAATATCAAATTAATTGATAAAAATGTAAAGATGGCATAGCATTACCAGATATCAAATTACAAAGTGGTAATCATAAAAATAACCTGGAACTGGCTAAAAAATAAATTGTTGGATCAATGGAATGGATTAGGTAAATGATACAAAATTGTAAATGATCATCAAATACACTGATTTTACATATGTATATATATATACATATATGCATATATATATATATATATATATATATATAACTCAGACAAGAGGGGTTGTGGGGGGGGAGTAACATAGTACTGAAGTTTGGAAAGACAAGATTAGTGACAGTATATGGGGTGGGGAAAGGGAGGCAAGGAATTCAAGAACAGAAGACAATGAAAAGTTGAAAAAGCTAACAATTGGGTTGAGATTAGGTAGAGGAAAGTACTGAGGGCTGGAGAAAATGATCTCAATGAAGGTGCAGAGCAGATATAGAAGTGGTACAATATATAGAGAGAGTGGTAGGATAATTGTTGTTCATGGCCATATAGTTGTATTTCATATTTTTCAATGAGTGGAGTGAAAAACTTTTAAGCAATGGGAAAATCCATTGTGTAACAATTCCTATATGTGGCAAGGAAACATGGTTTGTTGGGTTAACAACTTTAAAAAGTTGAGGAATTTTAAAGTTATAAAGAACTGAGGGAACAGCTAAATGTAACTTAATATGATCTAGTCTAAGGGAAAAAGTGAAAGAAGATAGGAAAATAATGGAACAGTTAAAGTTACTGAGTGAATGAGGAAAAGGCAGAAATAGTAAACATATCCTTTGTGAACCATAAAATAATAAAGATACAAGTCAAAGGAAATATGGGTAAAAGTATATAAAATGAGTTAATTTTTTAAAAAGTAAAAGCTAAATAAATAATTAGAGCAGTTTCAAATCTGGTCTCACATACTTAATAGTTATGTGACTAGGCATATGACAAACTTTGTCAGCTCATCTGAAAATTGGAGATCTTAATTATACTACTTCCCAGATTTATTACTATTTATTATAAAATAGACTAATATTCATAGATTTCATTGCATATTTTAAATTAGTACATAAATATTGTTATAAGATAACAAAAGTTAGTGAAATATTACCACATAATCCAGAAAAACTTGTAATTTGATAATTTCTCTTTGAAGAAGCAAAATATTAAAGGATTAATGACCTGAACTTGATGGAAGAAGCTAATTGAAGAAATATATTAGGAAATTAACTATTTAAAAATTCACAAATAAAAGCAAAAGAAGAATTTTGAAATTTGTAAGAATGACAAACACATTGTGTAAAAATACTCAGATATATTAAAAAAAAACCTTTGAAGATTTTCTTTCCTTCCTAAAAATAGGAAGAAAAAGAATCAATTTTCTTATGTAGATATTTCATAAAAATGTCAATAAGAAATTGCAAAGATTAAAAGGGTAAATTTCTATTGACTTTTAAGGAAAAATAAGAAACTTGTTCACAAATGGCTATGCAATTATATGACAAGTTAAAATTTAAAGGAGATAAAAAATTATCACACAAAAAATATATTGAAGTTAACAAAATAATCATAATCATAATCATAAAAGATCTTAAAGAGAACATGAACAAATATCAAATTATTTTTTAAAAGACTAGTAAAAATTTAGAGGGGCAGAATCCATAGAAATACCAAGGGATACATTTTCCCAGTTCAAGAAAACTTAGAAGTTGCATGGGAAAGGTGTGTTTCACCAGCACCAGGATTTGGGGGAAAAAACCCTGCCACAGTGCAGCCCAGGGATCACCTGAAACAGCTTGAAGGGGTAATGAGAGAACTCTGCTACACCAGAATGAGTGTGAAGTGAGTGCCCCTGCCACAGAAACTGCAGGAAGAATCAGGGGAAACCAGTCTGTACCTCCAGAGCACAACCCACAGACAGTAAAGGTGTCAGGGGAGACTGCAGAAATCTCTCTGCTCATCCTGGGGCAGGACTCTGCTGTTATCCCACACTCAGATCCAGGTTACAGTTTGGCCTTCCATGCTTAGAAAGCAGGGACCCTCCGCACAGCTCCAGGGTGGGGGGGTATCCCCCCACACAAAAATCCCCAAAGCCTTGGAAGGCTGTAATTAGTCTTGGGCTGAGGAAACGAGTAGACAACAGAAAAAAAGAAAAACCTGGTCATATAAAATTACTTTGGTCCCATGGAGGATCAAAACAGATATTCAGGTGATGACAAAATTGAAGCCTCTGGATCTTAAACCTCCAAGAGAAATAGAAAATGGGCTTAGACTATGGATGAGTTCAAAAAAGGCATTGTAAAGCTATTAAGGGAGGTGGAAGAAAAATTGGAAAGAGAAATGATACCAATGCAGAAAAAAATCATGAAAACCAATTCAACATCTTGGTGAAAGGAATACAAAAAATATTGAAGAAAATAATATGTTAAAAAGCAGTTTAGGCCAAATGGAAAAATCAAAACAGAAGGCAGATGAAGAGAAGAATAGCTTAAAAAAGCAGAACTGGCCAGCTGGAAAAGGAGATAAAAAAAATCTCTCTGAAGAAAAAACTCCTTCAAATGCACCTTGGAACTAAAGGATGCTGATGAGTTTGCAAGAAATCAGGAAGAAATAAAACTCTTCCAAAAAAAGCCAAAAATTAGAAGAAAATGTGAAATATCTCATTGGAAAAACAACTGATCTTGAAAACAGATCCAAAAGAAATAATTTTAAAATTATTGGGCTTCCTGAAAGTCATGACCAGTAAAAGAGCCTAGACTTCAATTTTCAAGATATAATACAATACAATTGCCCTGAGATCCTAGAAGCAGAGGGTAAAATAAAACTTAAGGTAATTCACTGGTCACCTCATGAAAGAGATCCCAAAAGAAAAACTTCCAGGAATGTTGAAGCCAAATTCCAAAACTCCTAAGTCAAAGAGAAAATTCTAAAAACTGCCAGAAACAAACAATTCAACTACCCTGGCTCCATAGTTAGTATTACACAGGATCTGGAAGCATCTCCATTAAGGCCTCATAGGGATTGGAATATGATATTCTGGAAGGCAAAAGATCATGGTTTACAACTGAGATTCAATCATCCAGCAAAACTGAATATCCTCTTCCAGGGGAAAAAATGGACTTTCAATGAAACAGGGGACTTTCAAACTTTCTTATTGAAATAACCAGAGCTAAACAGAAAATTTGATCTCCAGGTTGAACTGTTTGTATTCCTGCATGGGAAGAAGATACTGATAATTCATTTGAAATTTCTCATTTATAAGAGCTGTTAGAAGGAGCATATATGGACAGGGTACAGGAAGGAGCAGAATATGATGGTATGAGATAGTAAAAAGATGGAGTCAATGGGTAATAAATGAAAGTAATGGGAAGAAGAGAAAGGAGAGGAGGAAGGAGCAAACATATTTCACATAAGAGTCAATAAAAAGTTTTTTCATTGTAGTGGAATGGGGGGGGAAGGTGAGGGGGAATGAGTGAGCCTTCATTCTCTCATCATAAACAGCTCAGAGAGGGAGTAACATACACACTTAATTGGGTATAGAAATCTATTTTACCTAGAGAAAAATGAGAAGAAAGGAATGGGATAAGGGGGAATGGGGGGGGGGGAGGGAATGGGCAAATAGGTGATAGAAAAGAAGGAAGATTGTGGGAGAGGATACTCAGATACAACACACTTTTGGACAGGGATAGGATGAAAGGAGAGAGAGAATAGAATAAATGAGAGTGGGGAGGAATAGAGTGGAAGGAAATATAGCTAGTGATAGCAACTGTGGGAAAAATATTGAAACAACTTCTCTGGTGGACTTATGATAAAGAAGGCAAATCATTCCAGAGACAGAGCCATTGGAAATGGAATCTGAACTTAGACTGAAGTACATTTTTTTCTGTCTTTCACTATTCTTTAGGTTTCTCATATTCTTGGGGGGGGGGGTTATGTTTACTCTTCAACAAAGTTATTATAATAATATAAAATAAATAGGCAAAAAATCCAAAGTATAAAAAGACTAGTGTCCATGAATTTATAAGTAAATTCTATCAGATGTTTAAGATCAATAGATAGCTGACTAACCAAATCTGTTCCCATGAAATACTGAAATCAAGAGAACTATTTATTGGGGAAGAGCTAGTAGAAAAACTGGAAAGTAATTTTCCAGGAAATAGCTTGAGACCAGAATCATGCATCGTATACCATAACAAACTCCAAAGAGATGAATATCCAAATACAAAAGATCATAATGATAAGAAATAATACTATATAAGAGAATAAAATGAGGTTCCTCAGAATGATAAATATGGTATGATTTATTATGCAGTCAAGTTTTAAAGAGAATTATATAAATACATAATAAAAGTTCAATTATATAATGATAAAAATTTTCTCCATGAAGGAAACCAATGGAAAAGAATAAGTGGATGCCTCATATGAAAAAAAATATTTTCTTCATAATGTTCTAATAAAAATTTGATATTCAATATATCTTAAAAACTGAGACAAAAAACAAAAAACTGAGACAATGAAAAATTAAAAAGCATTCTTCAATAGCTATATGATTAGAGGATATAAATAGTTTCTAGTAGAGGAAAAAACTAAGATCATGATCAAAAACTCCAAATTAGTATCAAAAAAAAAAAGGATATGGGGGCAGCTAGGTGGCGCAGTGGATAGAGCACCAGCCTTGGAGTCAGGAGTACCTGAGCTCAAATCCAGCCTCAGACACTTAATTATTACCTAGCTGTGTGGCCTTGGGCAAGCCACTTAACCCCATTGCCTTGCAAAAACTAAAAAATTCTAAAAAAAAAGGGGAGGATATGTTCAAAATCTTCAAACCATAAAATTGTACATACTATAAAATTGACAAATGCGATAAAAATGTAAAAAAAGTAAACTTTGAGGAATTATGAAAAAAGATACAAAAATACATTATTGCCAAATCTGGGAAACCAACTACAACATTTCTGAAAGCAGTTTAGAAGTATGAAAGAAAATTATCTTAGTTTTTTATATCAGTTTATCTAAAGACCCTATAAAGTTTGAACCTTAAGGAGAAAAAGGAGAGGAAAATTTCCCATGTCATTAAAGAAAAATTAGCAAAACATCAAAAACAAAGTTGGAACCCATAATTTTGGAAATAATTTTATAAATTGTAGCATATATATATATATATATATATATATATGTATATATGCACACACACATATATATCTGTAATGGAAAAGTACTGAGAATTGAGAGGAACATGATTTGTTTGAATTCATAAAGCAAACAAAAATAAGTAAATAATTTTTAAAAACAGGAAAGAACTGTCTTTTTAAAAATTTGGGTTTTTTTTGTGTTCCAATTAATGGTACAGAATAAGTACTAATTGGGAACTTGGGAACTATTGAATGATTGATTATTCAAATTGTTTGGAAAATGTAAATGAAAACAATTTTTTAAATTTAAATGTGATGGCCACTATTTATTCAAAATGATTAAATGTCCTTCCTCTTCTTGGTTTGGGGATGAGATAAGAATTTATGGTGGACTATAGTTACCAAATTTCAGGTTTGCTGACACTCAGTTGTTTCTCATTTGTTTTTGTTTAAATTTTTTCTGTCTTAGAAACAAATTTTTTTTTCATGAGTTGATGAATAAGAAATGATGACAATGTAACTATCAAGTAATTAAGAAAATTGTCTTTTTATTTAAGAATATATTTTTATATTTAATATATATGTTTATTCATGCCACTTTACAACTTACACCTCCTGATTACACATTATATTATAGTTATTTGTGAAGAGATAAGTTCCTAGAATATAAAGGTCATTGTATTCATCTTTATTTTTTCAATTATAATGAACATTTTAATTTATAGAAATATATAATGTATTCATAAATGGTGATTTATGTGTATATGCATATATATAACATATACACATATTTATGTGAACTTTATATTTTCTTTCTTCAATTATAGAAAAATAAAGTAAAATGAAACCTTTGTAAAAAATATGCATAGTCGGGCAAAACAGATTCCCTTACTATCAATTTCCAAAAGTATCATTATAATTCTACATCTTTAGTCTGTTACCTCTTTCTCAGGAATCTTCTTCATGAGTTCCCTTTTAAAATGATTTGTCATTGCCATTTGTTGTTATTATATAAATTATTTCCTTGGTTCTGATCACTTCACTCTTCATCAGTTTGTAAATGTCTTTCCTGATTATTCTGAAACTATCCTCTTCAACATTTCTTAGACAGCACAGTAGCCTTCTATTAAAATCCTATACAAGTAATGTTCAGTCATTTCCCAATTGGTGGGTACATGCCTTTGAATTAATCTCTGTATTCCACATGGTACCTATCATATTACTTTACATGTATGAAGACTAAGTTAACATTTGTGCATTGAATAAAATGAATAAAGTATGAACAAAGGAAGCAATACATATATATATATATATATGTATTATGTATGTATATGGAATTTGTCTATGAATGAAGAAGAAAGAAACTGTAAGAGGCAGGAAGCAAGTTTTTTTTTTTTTCCCTGTGTTACAGAGATCTTGAAGGCAGATGGGAGAAAAGACGACCAGTGTGCTGAGAAAGGTCCATTAAGAGGCCATAAAGATCCAGGATGATTATGGTGGGATTAGTTTTGTTAATGACAATGGACATTGCTTCCTTTGAGATATAGGAGAGGAAGATCATAAATAATAGACTTGGAGTCATAAGTCCAACCCTGTCATTTTACAAATTAGGAAATCAAGATCCAGAGGTCGTAAAAGTAGTAAATGCCTCTTTGGGAATTAAAGTCAAGTCCTCTGAGTTTAAATCCAACATTGTCCACTTATGAAGTGAGAAAGATATGCCAAGGAAGAAAACAATGTGCTTAAAAAGGATGACCTTACTATTCTCAGTTAAGTAAGTGCTGAGGTCATCAGTTACAAATGATAGGAGGAAGAAAGGGGGAGAATTGGAAGCTTAAGGACTAAGAAGGTTTGAAGCAGCCACTGTGGTAGGGAAAGAGCCAAGGGTTTGATAAAAGATGAATAGCAGAATTCTAAGGAGTAGCCAGGGCCAAGTTGTAGTTGGAGAGCATAAACTTGTAGAGGGCCAGGACAATTCAGTTCTGGGATTTGGTCCAGCTCTGCTCTGTTATAAGGAATATGAGGCAGAGAAATCAACATGGACATTCTTCAAAGAAGCCTTTCTTCACTCAACATAGCTTCTGGCAAAGCTCATGAAGGATGGAATAGTGCTTGGGCCCGTTGGAAATTATGCCAGTCAAGGATGTAGGGCTGGTTTGTTGGCTTCTCTGTTCATAGCAGTTCCTTGTACACAGAAACATGAAGGCAGAGATTAGACCTTAACCTGGCTATCAGACCTTAATCTGATTGACTACCCATGAGTGGTTGGCTTCTTTTCTCTTCACTTGGACACAAACAAAGGAGAGAATACCCTGGGGGGAGGGGAAGGAGATTTTTTTTTTCAAATTTGTGTATTTGAAGTATGCATATTCCTTGGAGCAAATGGGAGGATTGCTTTCATTTTCCCTTTAGAATTAGAGTCCACCACAGATATGTATTAATTTGATAAATTGGGGCTACACTTATTTACTATTGTCTTAGTTCCTGATTAGGCCTAACTTTTTCCATTACCAATATACAAATAAATGATGGTGTTAATGGTAAATATAAAATAAAATAAAAATGTCCATGGTTTTAGAATTACCCTAGACTAAAATTTCTCTCTTTATCTCTATTCTTGAACAATAGTGAGAGTTAAGAGGGAAAAAAAAATCCTCCTTCCAATCCATATTGTAGACTGGTAGCACACCTGATAACAAGATTAAATCCATGTAGTATATTTCCACATTATTGAATTTCATTGAACTATGTTAAAGGTTTTTTTTTCTCTTACTCCCCAGACTGAATGATTGCTAAACATTGCAGAAAATCCTTTAGTTTATTACTAGCACACTTTAAAACCTGGTCCATTTTATGCTACTATAGAGAAAGCATATAATCCACCACTTGTTAAAATGTGTCTGTTGACACAAGCCAGTCCCTTTCAGATGCCCTAAATATGTCAAAAAGAACTCAGATGCTCCTTTTGTTCCACAGCTTCAGTTTCGTGGTGAAATGAGCATTCTTCCAACAGTAAGGAAGACTAATGGCTGAAACACTTAACTCCATCTTATTTGTCCCTTGTGAAACAAAATGTAGATTTTACTACTCACTGTATCTTTTACTCAATTTATGGGTTGTGTAATTTTTCTGCTTTCTAACTATATTTCACAATTATCAAGTTAAAAATATATTATGTGATATAACCATGTTTGCAGTTTGTTTTTTTAAAAAAAATAACCTGAGCCATTATGTCAGCTGGTGATATGTATTTTAAGTGTGTTTTTCTTTCTTTTAATGATATCTGTGACTGGTCCAATTTCTTCCTTCACTCTCCCTTCTCTCTGTCATCCTCTTTATAAACCTTGTTCTAACCTCAGTACAAATTTGAATAATCCCGGTTTTTGGATAAGAGACTTTGACCAACCTAAATAGAGCATGTATTGATGCTTTTTCAAAGCTCTATTTCCTGAATATTTCAAAGCTGGATTAGAATATGAGTTTAGTACATTCAAAGTTTGGTCCTGGAAAAATGACACCACATCTTTCAGCATTCCATAAAAAAAGAAAAGGAGAAATTTTTAAAAATGGCTGAGTGCCAGAGTTATGTGTTAACTTCAAGTGTAGGGGTGATTTTTAATGCTTCAACATCGTCATGAAATATTATATATATAATTTGTACTCACAATAACAAGCAAGCTCTCCAAGGAAACATTAAAATAAATAGCTTCTTTAACTCTTTTGTACCTTGATCATATCTTATTTTGATGAACCAATAAAAGCAGGACATAAGATTGATGTAGGACAGATCAGTAGGGCAATCATGTACTTTATTACATATTTATGAGTTTGAAAGATCAAAGATGTTTTTATGCACATAACTTGGCAAATGTGTTTTGCCACGTTCAGATATGTTCCAAGTGACTTTAGTGAGGAAGTAAAAAGATCTGGCACTATGCCTACAGTGCTATTTGGCAAGACTTTGAATGATGATGGGATTAAACAACACATAACATACTGTATTAAATATATATATATATATATATATGTATGTATACACACTCTATAAATGTATGCCGACATACATTGGTATACAGTCAATGTGTGACTGCATACACACAGTATGAAAATATACAGTGATAAAATAATAGGAGTGGTTGATTTTAGTAATAACCTACCATTCTGGAAGAATTGAGGATATTACAATGATTGTGTTATTACATGTTGAGAATAGGTGCTCAATTCTTGCTGCTCAGAAATTTTTATAAGGTGTACAATTATGAATTAGTAACATGGTAATCAATTATATATGTAGATATATATGATTTACATATATAAATATATGTGCTATATGTGTATCATCTACTATATATATTTATGCCTATATTCAGAATATATACATATAACCATTTGTTTTTCATCCCCTTAAATCTATCTCTGAAGTTTCATTGGATAACAAACATGACTTTGGGTTCCCTAAGGTTGTGCCAGTTAACTAAGTGACATCCATAGTTAGAAATGAAGCTCTATTATCTGAGGCCTAATTTAATTGGATCTAGAAGCACACTTCATGGAACTGACCTCAGGGTGAGGAATATTTTGGTCATGGAATCTTTCTAGCACTAGGATGCTGAGCTCGCATATTTGACTGAATGGGGAGTATGCACAGGCAACAGTATTATGGATTCTGAAATTATTGGGGCCTATCTAGCAAGTTCATATATGTTTAAGTCTAACCTTTTTTTTTGGCAAGGCAATGGGATTAAGTGACTTGCACAAAGTCACACAGCTAAGTAATTATTAAGTGTCTGAGACCATATTTGAATTCAGGTCCTCCTGACTCCAGGGCTGATGCCTTCTCCAATCTATCACCTAGCTGCCCCAAGTTTAATTTTTCTAAACATTAAAGAGTGTTTAAATTCAATTATATTGTATAGTATATTCACAGTCTGTGAATAAGAGAATTATTTCACTGTACTTAAAAAAAACTGGCCTATGATTTCAAAAGTATGGTTATCTTCCTGTACAGCACGTTTTTTCCATGTATCAATCAACATTTATTTAAGTGCCTCTCTTCTGCTAATTATTATGCAGAGTGATGGGACTTTAATAAAAATGAAAGTTTTTCCTCTTTCAAGTAAATTCCATTGTATTGGGGAGACATGCACATAAATAAGTATATATAACATATATACATATATATAGAGAAATGGAAACGAACAGGCAGACACATAGGGTTTCCTGAAAGTCTTCATGTAGAAAGTGTTACTAGAATAGAGTTTTGAAGCGAAAGCAACTCATTTGGAGGTTAGAACATTTGTGAGATGTTTAGGAATTTAAAAGGATAAAGAACTTGCTGTTACACGTGATAATATAGCTAGTATGTGCCAGAGTCAGAATTTTAACCCAAACCTTAATCCTAAGATTGATTGATCTCTATTAATTAAGCTATACTACTTTACTCCACAATGTTAACTATTTTCTTTGGGATCTTATTAATGTAGACACTGTCCTCTGTGATATGTGTTTTAATCATATTTGTAAAAATTGCTTTCTCTTGTGAGAGATTTGCCTGGTTCTCCTTCAAATTCTCTATAATTTCACCCATCATTCTAGATCTTTTGACATTGAAACCAATGAAGTAAATAGGACGACCATTGGTTATTCCTAGTTATCCCTAAGGGCTAGCTATTTTCCTTTTTCCTTTTTCTCAAGGGGATAGTTTCCTTTTTAATATTTTTCTTAATTTTCTCCTTGCAATATGCTGTAGTTGAATGATGTTAAAATCAAATAAGAATAAGGATCACTAATAAGTACATAAGGATCCCTATGAGCCCATTAATCTGGTTTGGGAGTAGACCACAAAAAGGTCCATAGCCTCCATATTTGACACTTCTGTTGTAGTTAACTCATCTTCCCATGTATTCTTGAGTTGATAGAACTGTGACATAGTCAAAAACTGTGGTACTTCAATTTCATAGTCTTATAATGTCATTACAACAGTACTGATGGTAAAAACAGATGAAATTTTGTTTCAGGGAGAAGATTTGTTTCAGGGAGATCTTTAAAAGTACTATATCATTTCTCAATGACAGTTATACTAGTCTTTTTCCTTTAATTTAGATATATAAATATAGATAGCTAGATAGATAGCTCTTTATATAGATAAAAATAAAATTTTTATATTTACAACACAGTCATTTCTGTGAAGAAAAATAACCTCTTTACACACACACACACACACACACACACACACATACACAAACACACATACACATACTAATCCTTTCCAGAAAAAAAAATGTGATTAAGCAAAACCATTTGAATAAAGTGATTTCAATTGATTGTATACATTAAGCTTTAACAGTCCCAACCTGTCTACACTGAGGAGGGAATACATATTTCATCATCTCTTCTATAAAATAATTATAATGAAATGATAGCTAACATTTATATAGTACTGACTAATGGCAAGCACTGTACAGAGTGCTTTATAATTATTTTCTCATTTGATCTTCACAGCAATCCTAGGAAATAGATGTTATTATTATCCACAATTTGTAGAAGGAAACTGAAGCAAACTAAAGGTTAATTAACTTGTCCCAGGTCACACAGCTAGTAAGTGTCCAAGGACAAATTTGAACTAAGTCCTTCCTGACTCTAGACTTATCACTCTAAGCACTATGGACCTCTAACTGTCCTGATATTTTCATTTACTGATATTTATTTTAAACAATTGTATTTCATATTATATATATATATATATATATATATATATATATATGTATATATATATATATATACATATATATATATATAGGTACCCACATATTTTTCTTTTTTCCATTCTATTTTGGTCCAGGCACATATTCCTACATTTAATAATTTATCTTCTTCCTTAATTCTTACTTCACTACACTATTAGAATGTTATATATATAAAATTTTTATATATTTATTTGCATATCTAATTTATTTTTATTTGTTTTATTTTATTATTTAGGTATTTATATATAAAATTTATAAATATGCTATATATGTAATATATGTGTGAGTATATATTCATGCATATATGCATATGCATGCTGTACCCATATACACATGCATGTCCACACACATGCACACAACATGCACACATAAACATGTTTGTATTGCTCTATATGCACACATACATAGATACATGCATGCATTATCTTTACATCCAGGGCTATCTATAATTGTCCTGAATCATATCTGGCCACTAGACCCAGATAACTCTGGAGGAGAAAGTGAGACTGGAGACTTAGCACAGACACCCCTCAATCAAATCCAGTTCCTGTAAATATTATGGCATCACCTCCCTGATTTGATGTTCTTTGAGAACAAATAACAAAGAACAATAATAGAAACAACAACATACATATGTGTGTATAAACTATTTTTTAATATATTCCTCATATCACTTTGTTTCTAGTTCTTTGCTACCACAGAGAGTATTTGCTATTTTAATAATTACAAGACCTTTCCCCCCCTCTGTATTTGGCCTCCTTGAGAGTTAGTGAGATCACTAGGTCAATTAGCAATATTTCTTGACATAATTCTGAATTGATATCCAGAAAGTCTTTAATAATTCTTCAATCTCCCAATGGTGTATTAGTGTATTTATTTTAGCATTACTCTTCCTGTAGTTCTTTTCTGAAATCTTTTCCAATTTACACAGTGAAGTGAAATCAAAAATACTTTAAATTTTAAGTTTTATTTTTCTTACCCTAAGGAATTTGAAGTCTGTTTTTAACTGGTCAATTATAAGTTAGAGTTCTTTGGAAAACTATTTCATTTAAAAAATTTTTTTGCCAGTAATATACTGGGAAATGGCTCTTGGCAGTATATATTTCTGGAAATACTCTATATCTCTTAGGTTTCAGATATACTTTCCTCATTCAAAAATTGCTATTTTCTTTCTTCATTGATTATTCTTATATAAGTTTTAAAATTTGGGGGTTTAATTTTTTATTCCCTTTATTAGCTCAGTCACAGAATTTAGTGATTAGAAAAAAGCTTGGCTGCTACCTAGTCTGACAAATAAATGGAATCTCCTACTCTGATACTTACAGTAAATGTTTGTCTTCTGACTAATAATGTCCCATAAGAATATAACTTATCCATTACTTCTTCAGTTTACTTGCTTTCCACATTAGCTAGTTCAGTTTCTTAGGGCAGCTTCAATCCTATATGACTTTTTGAAACATCAACCCATTTATGCTGATTCTAAGCTCTGGTGTCAATCAAGTCAAGTCTAATTATTCTTCCAGGATAATCTTTCCAGTATTACATTATATTGAAATTTTTCCAATTGAATTTTCTATTCCCCATGATAAATACCCCCAATTTCTTCAAATTATCACTATATGATATCTACTCAAGACCCTTCATAATTCCTTCTTCCCTCCATGGATTGTCCATAACTACACTATATTTGCTGAAGAATGCTCCTATCTATAATAGTGGATGAGATCTCTTATTTTTTCTTATAATGTAATTTATTATGATTGATTTCTTATATTCTGGTTGTAGCCCCCATATTGAATTTTTATTGTTAAATAGTAGAACATATTGATCTTTGTTATAACTTCTTTCCAATTTACTAGAATTTTATGAAAGAAAAATAATGAATCTGATCACTAGTAATTTAAGTTTCAGGTTTTTTACATATTGACCTATAATTTTCTGTTGCTTTTGTGTAGTGGATTTTTTATTTATTTCATCAGTTCCACTAAACTAATTTCCTTTAAACTGATCACAAAGAGTTTTGATGATTCTTGATAAATTGTGGTAGCCTAGTGTTATGCTTCTTAAGTTTACTCTTTTCTTAATTATTTCCCTGGAGATGATAGAGTGAGTAAATATATAAGTGAATGAATTAATAAGTGAGTATTAAGCAATAACTAGATGCCAAGCTCTATACTAGATACTGACAAGTCAGTTTTCTACTCTGAAGGAGTAAAAGAAACTCTAATTGGGGAAAACAAATTAAAAAGGGAGTTAGAAAGGAGTGTAGTTTACTTCCTTGTGTGATAGAAAGCTGCTCTGAAAAATGACATGGAGGATTGCTTCTTGCAAAAGATAAGGGAAAAGATCATTTATCAGAGTGAGTATTCTAGAGGCAGAATCCAAGGTGCTGTTGGAGAAAATGAGGAAAATGTTTGTCAAACAGGAAGCACAGATGAGAGATGCCTGTGAATTGATGCAAAGACCTAACTTCAGGTAACATAAAGTGAGAGTTTGCCTCTTGTTCCCCAAATGAATTTTACTCTTCCTTTATCTGATTCTTTAAAGTATAACCTTGGGAATTTGATTGGTATCACACTCAATTTGTGAAATAGAATGAATAATATAATTTTTATGATTCTGGGATTGCCAAAATATGAGGAATAATTATTTCTCCTCTTATTTAAATATAATATCCCTCTCAATCTGCCTACCCTTTTCCTGTCCCACAGCTTTCAGATGTCAAGGCTTTTTTGGAAAGTTTTGACAGGACATAAATGATGAAGAGTTGACATTAATATTATTGATAGAAGGATACTGTAATTAACAACACAAAGTTAAAGTTCTCCTTGACGATGATTAGTGTGTTCTCTCATCCTCCTTCACTATGGGTTAGCTTATGAAAGAGGCAGCAGAAGTACCAATCAGCAACCAAACAACCAAGAACAAACAGAACATTATAGTCTCAAGCATATCCAATCATTTATGAATCTAAATTCCATGGCCCTAGATTAGCTATTAATCTCAGTTTCATTGTTCTTATAAAAATACTAAATCATTTTTTATGACTCACCCTGTTGTATGTATCTAAAGCTAAAATTTATCATTATTGCAGTCCTTTATCTTGTTCTAAAGATAGTTGAACAGTATATACGCTTCTAGAATGCCTAAATTCAAAACAGCTGCTTCATCTGAGATATCCAGAGTCCATTAAGGGTAATGTGTTGTTTTTTCTTAATATGAGCTCTATTTATTTGATTTTATTCTATTCAGAGTAAATGTTGTATTGAGTAGTCAAGGGTATATTTTTCCTTTGATAAAGAGCTAAATTCATTATGCCAAGGTTCCATTTTTTGATTATTTAAATAAAGTCACAATAGGAAAGGAATGAACTGTTAGGGTCCTTAAAACTAGTTTATAACTGGAAAATCTAAAAATCTACTCATCCTTTCCCAGCTAATTAGCACTACCTTAGAGAGATAGACAGAAGATAGAAAATAGATGATACTTCGAGAAGACATACATAGCAGGGATTTTATCAATACTTTTCTTCAACAGTAGCATACAAAAAAATTAGGGGTTAGTGTGGTATTTTTCAGACACATATCCTTATACTGTACCTAATTGATTGAGGGGGCTATTAATATTATCTTGTAGTTATATGAATTCCTTTAAGTCTAATGAAACAATATAGTTTTTTATGATGATTAGAGTTTGATAAAATTTCTTGAAATTTCATTCATCTTGTAGTAATCTTAATGTATTTTTGTTACTTTTTCTTGCTTTCCTCCTTAGTACAATATAAGACTACTAATTATTTCCAAGATTTTGTTTAGTATCTTGATATATTAATTTCATCATTAAAATTGATATTAAGTTTCTCTGAATTCTTTTCAATTGTCAAGTATTTATATAACTATTTCTATCACCTAATCCTCCTAGTAGGACAGAATACCCTATTAAAATATGAATAAAAATTTTCCTATATTGTCTATAAAAAAGATTTTTTTCATATTTATCCTATCACCTCTCCTCAACAAAGAGGGTATCATTCTTTCTCATTAGTCCTCTGGAATCATGATTGATGATTGTATTGCTAAGAATTCCAAAATTTTCCAAAGCTATTTCTTTTGAAACAATATTGATTTTATAAACAAATGATTATCTTGCTTCCTCTCACTTCACTTTGCATCAGTTTATAAAAGTTTTGTCAGGTTTCCCTGGAAACATCCCTTTCATTATTTAGTTTGGCACAATAGTATTCCATTGTAGTCAAAGATCATAACTTGTTTAATTTTTTCCAACTGATGATCATCGCCTTACATTTTGCCACAACAAAAAATAACTACTTTAAATATTTTTTGTGTATATAGGACTTTTTCCGTTTTTGTTTAACTCTTTTGTAATATTTGCTTATTAGTCATGTCAATGGGTCAAAGAAGACACAGTTTACTGACTTTTGGAACCATAGTTCCAGAAAAGTTGGGTGAATTTATAGCCCTTACAATGCATTAATATACCTGTTTTCCTGGAGGCCCCCCAAATTTTTCATTCTTGTCAACTTTTTAAATTTAATATGTATGAAGTTAGCCTTTAAAGTTATTTTAATTTGTATTCCATAATGACAGGAACATTTTTATACGGTTATTGATAGCTTGTTTATTTTTTCCTTGAAATCTGTTCATTTTCTTTGACCATTTAGCAAGTTATGAATGGATCTTGTTTTTATAAATCTGTGCAATTTAACATGTTTCAGATATGAAATTTTTATCCCAGAAATGTGCTACAAATTTTTTCTATTAATTATTTTTCTTCTAATTTTAGTTGCATTGGGGTTTTTTGTACAAAACCTTTTATATTTTATGTGATTAAAATTTTATGTTTTATCTTCTCTGTTCTCCTGGTACTTTTTAATCCCATCTGTTGTTTTTTTCATCTCTTCCTTTAACCATAGATCCAAAAAGTATTTTTTCCTAAGCCCTCTCCTTGGTTCATAATGAATGCTTTTTTATCTTGGATATGTATATATTTATAGTAGTGGTGTCAAACTCAAAATGAAATTTGTCCTTGTGGTCTGTATAATTACATAGACATTAATATTATGGGTTTTTTGTTTATTTTGTTAAACCTTTCCAAATTACATTTTAATACCATTAAGAACACACTTGGAAGTTTTGTTGATCCTGGACTGAATTTGACATATCTAATTTAGAGCATATCAAACAATATCTTATAATTCTCTCAACCTTTGTTTCTGCTATGTTGCTATTCAATTTTTATAGCACTTTGGAAGATGAAGGATAGGATAAGTTAAATAATAAGGAAACCCCAGTAGCTAAGACTTTTAGATTTAGTAAACATTAGGCTACAAGAGTTTTGTTTTGAATTTGAGTATTTTGTATTTTTTTCTTGAATGATAAATAAATTTTTAGTCTATTCCACTGATAAAGCACTCTATTTTAACCAGTAACAAATTATTTTTGATTACTTGGAATAGAGTTTACCCTCTTCATTCCTGCTTTTTTAATATTTCCTATAATAGTATTGAACTTTTGTTCTTCAGGAGGAATTTTATTATTTTTCCTCATAAAGTAACCTTTTGGGACTTAGGTAGGATAGCCATTTTTATTATATTGACAGGGCATGCCCATGAACACTTAATATTTCTCCATTTTTTAGGATTACATTTATTTCCATAAACAGTTTTTAATTGAATTCACATAGTTCTTTTGTGTATATTAGTAAATAGACTGACAAATATTTTATACTTTATTTCATTATTTTAAATAGAATTTCTCTATTTCTTCTTATTATTGAATAAGTACCTGGCCTTGAATCAGGAAAACCCTAGTGAAATCCAATCACAAATGCTTACTAACTATCTTAGGGAAGGATAGAAGAAATTTCCTGTCTGATCTCTGAAGAGGGAAAGATTTTATTACCAAACAAAAGAAAAAGAGGAGCATATGAAATAAAATATGAAATTTTGATCCCATAATTTTTTATAAACACAAGCAAAGTAGACAAAATGTGAAGGCATGTAGGAAATGGGGGGGGATTTTCCATGACAATTCATTTATATGTTCTTTCTCTATTTTATTGATGCACCCTTTTAGAGAGATAAATTTCCCCCTTAACTTTTGCTATGACTGCATCACATGATTTTTATGTTTCTCATTGTTTCCCTTCTCTATAGAGAAATTATTGACTGATCCTGTGATTTGTTCTTTGACCCAATCATTCTTTATGATTTGACTATTTAGTTTCCAATTAATTTTAATCTATGTTTCCATGACCCTTCAGTGAATATAATTTTTATTGCCTTACATAAAAACATATGCATTATCTATCTATGTATACTCCTTCTGATTGTCCTAATAATGATAAACTTCTTAGGAGTTACAAGTAGCATCTTTCCTTGTAGGAATGTAAATAATCTAATTTTATTGAATCCCTTATGATTTCAATTTCACATTTACCTTTTTAATATTTCTCTTGAGTCTAGTATTTGAAAGTCAGACTTTTTTCTTCAGCTCTCATCTTATTATCAAAAAATGTTTGAAAGTTCTCTGGGTGGGGGGCAGCTAGGTGGCACAGTGCATAGAGCACCAGCCCTAGAGTCAGGAGTACTTGAGTGCAAATCCGACCTCAGACACTTAACAATTACCTGGCTATGTGGCCTTCCTTGGGCAAGCCACTTAACCCCATTTGCCTTGCAAAAACCTAAAAAAAAAAATTCTCTGATTAAAGGTGCATTTTGTTTTCCAATGAAAGTTTATACTCAACTATGAGATTGCTATTCTTGATTGTAATCCTAACTACTAATTCCTTTCAGAATATTATCTTGTAAAACTACTGATTCTGTTTTATAGAAACTACTAAGTATTTTGTGGTCCTGATTGTGGTTCTACAATTTGAATTGTTTCTTTTATTTTTTGAACTTTGATTTACTTTATTGCTTGACATCCCCCAGATTGGCTCGTTTGTTTTCCAATTATATACAATGGTGATATGTACCCATCATTCTTTTCAAGGCTCTGAATTCTACAATTTTCCTCCCTCCTCCTTTCCCTCCCCTGCCACAGAAGGCTGTCTGACACTCTCTACGTTGTTTCCATGCCATGCATTGATGTAAATTGAAAGTTATATGAGTAAACATAAGAATAAACATAAACTCCCTCCCCCCACCAAGAAGATGAGAAACCTCAAGAATAGAGAGAGAAAAAAAAATTATACTTCAGTCTGTGTTCAGATTTTAATGGCTCTGTCTCTGGGGTGAGTTGCTTTCTTTATCATAAGTCCACCAGAGAAGTTGCTTCAATATTTTTCCCTCAGTTGCTATTACTAGCTGTACCTCCACTCTATTTCTCCCCCCCATTTATTCTTTTCTCTCTTTCCTTTCATCCTGGCCCTGTCCAAAGTGTGTTGAATCTCAATACCCTCTCCCTTGATCTTTCCTCTCTTTTATCACCTATTCCCCCCCCCCTTCCTCCCCCCATTCCCCCTCATCCTGTCCCTTTCCTCCCATCCTTCTCCAGGGCAAGACAGATTTCCTCACCCTATTAAATGTGTATGCTATTTCCTCCCTGACCCATTTCCAATGAAAATGAAGGCTCACTTATTCCCCCTCTTGTCTTCCCCCACTCCACTCCATTGAAAAAGTTTTTTCTTAACTCATGTAAAATCTATCACCTTCTTCATTTCCTTTTCCTTTTACCCAGTACTTTCCCCCATTGCCCATTGACTCCATCCCTTTACCTCATATTCTGCTCCTTCCTATATCCTGTCTATATATGTTCCTTCTAACAGCTCTTATAAATGAGAAAGTTCATATGAGTTATCAATAGCTTCTTCCCATGCAGGAATACAAACAGTTCAACATCATCAAGTTCCTCATAGTTAGTCCTTCTCTTCCACTATCTCTATGGTTCACCAGAGTCCTATACTTGGAGATCAAACATTCTGTTTAGCTCTGGTCATCTCAGTAGGAAAGTTTGAAAGTCCCCTGTTTCATTGAAAGTGCATTTTTTTCCCCCTGAAAGAGCATGTTCAGTTTTGCTGGATCATTGATTCTCAGTTGTAAACAAAGATCTTTTGCCTTCTGGAATGTCATATTCCAATCCCTAGGACCACTTAATGTAGATCGTGCTAGATCCTGTGTAATACTGACTATGGAGCCTCAGTAGTTAGAATTGTTTGAAACTGGCAACTTTTAGAATTTTCTCTTTTATTTTGGAGTTTTGGAATTTGGCTATAATATTCCTGGAAGTTTTCTTTTGGGATCTCTTTTGGAGGTGACCAGTGAATTCTCTCCTTTTCTATTTTACCCTCAGCTTCTAGGATCTCAGGGCAATTTTGCTCTATTATTTCTTGAAAAAGGAACTCTAGGCTTTTCTCCTGGTCATGGCTTTCAGAGAGCCCAATAATTTTTAAATTATTTCTTCTATCTGTTTTCAAGGTTGGTTGTTTTTCCAATGAGATATTTCACATTTTCTTCTAAGTTTTGTCTTTTTTGGCAGAATTTTATTTCTTCCTGCTTTCTTGCAAAGTCATCAGCTTCCTTTAGTCCCATTTTGCATTTGAAGGAGTTATTTTCTTCAGAGAGCTTTTTTATCTCCTTTTCCAGCTGTCCAGTTCTGCTTTTTTTAAGGCCTTCTTCTCCTCATTTGTCTTTTTGTTTTGTTTTCTCCATTAGGCTTAAACTGGGTTTTTTTTTAGGTTTATTTTTTTTACAAGGCAATGGGGTTAAGTGGCTTGCCCAAGGCCAAATAGCTAGGTAATTATTAAATGTCTGAGGCCTGATTTGAACTCAGGCACTCCTGACTCCAAGGCCAGTTCTCTATCCACTGCGCCACCTAGACGCCCCCTAAACTGGTTTTTAACATACTATTTTCTTCAGTATTTTTTTGTATAGCTTTCGCCAAGCTTTTAAAAGATTTGGTTTTCATGATTTTTCTGCATCACTGTCATTTGTCCTCCTAATTTTTCCTCTACCTCCCTTAATTGCTTTTCAAAGGCTTTTTTGAGCTCATCCATAGTCCAAGCCCCTTTTCTATTTTTCTCTTGGGGGTTTTGAATATAGAAAGTTCAATTTTGCCATCATCTGAGTATGTGTTTTGATCTTCCATGTGACTAAAGTAATTCTTTATGGTTAGATTCTTCTTTTTCTACTGTTTACACATTTCCTCAGCCCAAGACTAATTTACAGCACTTCCAAGGCTTTGGGGTTTTTTTGGGGGGGACACCCCACTTGGACCTTTATTCCTCCAAGGTCTTATGCTCCCTTGCCTGTGCTTTGGTATGTAGATGACCACAACACTGCTTTCTGCCCTGGGGCTATAAGGAGAGATCCAGCTATCTTAGTATGGAGGCCCAAACTGCAATATGTGAGTGTAGGCAAACAGGGGAGTCCTTCCTCAGGGAGAGTAGAAAAATCTCTGCAGACTTCCCCTATGATCTCTATGGATGCAGGGTGCTTTATTCCAATTCTCACTCCAGGTTCTGCAGCCAGTGCTCCTCACTCCACGCTCACTCAGGTGCACAGAGTTCTCTCCCTTCCCCTTCAAGCTCTTGCCAGTGATCTCTGGGCTGGGCTGGGCTGGGCTTGGCTGGGCTACATCACGACTTTTTTCCCCAACCCCTGGTACTGGTGAAACACACCTTTCCCATGGAACTTCTAAGCTACCTTGGACTGGGAAATATCACTCAGTCTTTCTGTGGGTTCTGCCCCTCTAAATTTTGACTTGAGCCATGCTTTGTTTTTAGGTGTTTGGGGGGTTGGAGTTTTTAGGAAATGCTGCCTTCCCACTGCCATTTTGGCTCTGCCCCTGAATTGTTTCCTATCTGACTACTAAAAGTATTTTTCTCTTTGACCTGAGGGTTCTGAAATTTGGGAGTTTTTCTAATTAGTTCTGGGAGTTTTAATTTTATGATCTCTTGTGAGAGGTGATGGGCAAATTCTAACCATTCCTATTTTATTCTCTGGTTCTAGAGCATTTTTTGATAATTTATTCAAATATGATGTCTAGTCTTCTTTTTTGATCAAGCCTTTCAGATAGTCCAGCAGTTCTTTAATTATGTATCCTTGATTTCTTTTTCAGATCAGTTGTCATTTAAATGAATTATTTCAATTGTTTTAATTCTTTTCATTTTTTTAGAATTTCTTAATATCTCTAAAGTCATTAGCTTAAACATGACCAATTCTAATTTTTAAGGAATTATTTTCTTCAGTTAAATTTTTTTCCTTTTTCCATGTTGCTGATCTTATTTTTAAAATGTAATTTTCAGAATTATTTTACCACTTTTACCAATCTTTTGTCTTTTCATATCCCTCCCTGTTCTCATTTCTTTGCCCAATTTTATGTCTACTACTCCATTTGATTTTGTAAATTCTTTATGAGCTCTTCAAAGAATTTCTGTGAACTTGCATGTGATTCACATTTTTTTCCTATGAGGAAAATCCCAAAGGACTAGTGATTAAAAATATTGCATTTTTCCAGAGAGAATTCATGAATTTCAGATGCAGATTGAAGCATACCTCTTTCTATTATTTTTTTTTAAAAATGTCTTACTTTATTT
Source organism: Macrotis lagotis (assembly GCF_037893015.1). Lineage (NCBI taxonomy): Eukaryota > Metazoa > Chordata > Mammalia > Peramelemorphia > Peramelidae > Macrotis > Macrotis lagotis. The sequence goes on along the minus strand of NC_133661.1, from coordinate 137,684,890 downwards.
TTTCAGTGTTTTCTTTTGTAACATGACTAATGTGGATATATGCATTGTATGACTTCACAGGTTTGATCAATAGAAAATTACCTGACTTCTCAAGAGAAAAAAAATTGAAATTCATGATTTAAAAATAATTGTTAAAATTGTTTTACAATTGGGAAATATTTAATGGAACATTTAAAAGAACTAGGACTGAAGAGGGTAGGTAATGAAAGACTTTAAATACCAGATGATTTTAAATTCCATCTTATAATTGATAAACATTATTCTGGCAGTTTTCTTTTAGCATATCATATTATATTTAGGTTCTTTGAACTGTGGACTTCTGCAAGATCTATCTTTAAATAATTATCTTGGAGTAAAATTGCTTTAACTTAGCATAAAATTAATATATCCTGACATTCTAATTTTTTTTCTTCTGCCATCATTTTGTTTCAAGGTTATGTACTTTGGCCAAACATTATTGTTGGTTTGAAGGTTATCATAGAAATTTACTTCCTAAGCATTCTAATTAGAAAAGAAGTTTTACTTTAGGTAATAGAATTATTGCTAAAATAATTAATCAGGTAACAGAACCATGTAGTGCCTAGTTTGTGTAAAATGTATTGATAAGTGAAATTTCTATGTCCCCAGAACCATTTGAGATATCATTTCTATGTGCAGAACTTTATGCTAGCTGTTTAAATTTCCAATCATATTTTTACTTTTGTTTGAATAATGCAATTTTTCAGATTTATTTAGCTTTCTTTTTATAAACATAAATAATTTTAGCCATTATCTGCTTGTATGACATGTATTATAGCTTAAATACAATGACAGTGGAGTTAAGCACACATTGAAGTGAATTATAGATATCATGGATATTGTTATTGTTGTGCAAGCTATTATTGCTACTATTATTAATAAAATAAGTTTTAAAATAATTGACTGATTTGGCTTTTGAAGGTGATGGATATTATGTATTCACATCTGCAAATGAGATTTTTCAGAAAATAGAATATATATTAGTACTTACATTTAACATTAACAGATAAGAGTAATCTTTGATTAGTGTTTCATGCAACTTGATTGACTCATAAAGCTGCAGAAGAAAGATGTCAAAATGTGCTAATATATACAGTACCTGCCAACACCATGAAGGAAAATATCTGTATTACCTGCAGCTAGAGGGATTCAAGGTTTCTCACTGTTTGAATGGTGCTATCAAATCTTAAAATAAAGTATTATTTTAAATGTATGTCACATTTGGATTATTAATGGGATTGGGACTGCATAAAGCAAACCTATAGACAGATATGACAACCACTATTTTCTGCTAGAATTTGTGTTACTGAAATATTGTTTGTGAGTTTTGGATTTTGATCAAAGATTTTTTAAATAATGGTTATTGGCCCCAAAATCCTGGGCCAAATTTACATGTGTATTCCTAGAATTCAAGTCAATTCTGTTTTGAGGAGAACTTAAGTCAGAATAACCTAGCTTATTTTGATAATTGAAAGAAATCTCACTCATATATCTCAAATATTGGCATTGCTGGTATATCTTTCTTTGCATTACTTTTGAATGTTTCCAATGGTACCAGTTTCAGAAATAGCATTTCCTAAGTAAGGAGACCCTAATAAAATTTATTATCAAAGAAGTAGTCAGGGCAGCTAAGTGGCACAGTGGATAGAGTACCAGCCCTAGAGTCAGGAGGACCTGAGTTCACATCTAGCTGCACACACTTAATAACTGCCCAGCTGTGTGACCTTGGGCAAGTCACTTAAAACCCCATGGCCTTAAAACAATAAAATTTTAAAAAGGAAAAAGTAATCATGACATAATCTCGAGGTCAGTAAAAGAAACTTAAAGGCTTTTTAGATTCTAATACTCTCAAGTATATTATGGCAAGCAGGGGGTTGAATGGGTTTTATCTATAGGAATTTTCATTTTTATTCTTGTTTCTGATGCATAACAATATTAAAAATACACCACAATAAAAGAGCTCTTCCTATTTTCTATTGATATTGCCACATTTAGAAAATTTCCTGAGAAGTAATTCAACTTAAAAACTGCCAGCTAGCATTTATAAAGCACTTGAAGGATCTCCAAACAACTTATACAATTTATCTCATTTTATCCTAATATCAACACTGAGAAGTGGATAATGATAAGGAAACTGAAGTAGGCAAGTTAACCAACTTGTTCACAATAATAGCATGTGTATGAGTCAGAATTTGAATCAGGTTAGGATGAAGAAACTAAAGCTCACCTTGAAATTCTAGGTACAACATTTGGAAAAACTTGATTAGTGCAGAAACTAGCAATAATTTTTCTTCATATGAGTTAGTTAGTTGGCACAGTGACTAGCACTTCTGGGGACAGTGGGACTTGAGTACAAATATTTCCTCAGATAATAAATGACAGTATGATCCTGGTCAGATCTCTTAAACTCTATTTTCTCCAATTTCCACAATTGCAAAATTGGATATTAACAGTACCTACTTCAAAGGGCTGTTTTGAAGATCAAATATGATAGCATATATCAAGTTCTTTGCATACCCTAAAGAGATATATGAAATTATGTCTACATCTCTATCTGTCTGTAAATATAGATCTATAAATATATTCATACAATTTTGATGTGACATAGTATGTGTTTTATTAAAAAATATAAACCATTCATTTCTTCCAAGTATAGCCTAGCAGGAAAAAGAACTGGATTTCAGAGGTTATAAATTTGAAATACAGCTTTCCATTTGCCAAGTCATTTAATCTATTCAGATCTTCATTTTCTCAATTATAAAGTGAGGGGGGATTAGATTTTTTTTCTCTTAAGTTCTCTCCCAACTACAAATCCTATTATCTTATTTTCTATAGTCCATGACTTTCTACTGTTGCCCTCCATACGTTTTACCTCCTTCCCTATTTTTATCTCTTAGCGCATGTAACTCCAATTGAAACACATAGCTTTATTTCTACTTCCTGTATAATTTCCTGGGTCAACTAGTTGGTACAGTAGATAGATTACTTCTCTTTGTGAGTTCAAATCTAGTCTCATTCACTTATTAGTCATATGATGCTTGGCAAGTCACTTTACCAAGAAAACTCCAAAATGGATTATGAAGAATTGGACAGGACATACGTGATACCAGCCCTAATACTTACATCCTAAAAATTACTTTGCATTAATTTTTTGTATTTTGTATTGTATGTATAGTTTTGTATTTTTTTTTATCCTCTGTACATTCTCTTCCTCCTTATTAGAATGCAAACGCATTGAAAGCAGGGACTATTTGCATTTTTGTTGTAGCTCATTGCAGGAACTTAGTAAATACTTTTAGAATTAACTTAAAATAGGTTTTAGCTTTTAACTAACTCAATTATTAATTTCCAATTGGTTCTCATGAACTAGAGGTCATGGTTTGGGAATAAAAACAATGCCTAAATGGTTTCTATTATGGCATTCTTTCTATAATAGTTAATTTTTTTTCTCATCTCTTTCTCAGCTGTAATAGCCATGGATATCTCATTTGTGAGGGCCTGTTTTAGAAGACAGTTTGTTTTTACAGTTAGCTGATGGTCCTTATATTGAGTTTAAATGCATAATCAGTTTTGTGAAGATATGATTGCATTTGTAGTGGATTAGTTTTTGAGACATTCCAGTTTTCTATTTTATAGATTACATTCAAATGTTCTACCTTCTTCCCTGGCAAGTACATTGTACAAAATGCCATTTTTAAACAATTGATTCCTCTTCTGGAGTCTCTATTGCATAACAATTGATTTTATTTTTAATGGATCTTCAGAATGGAACTTGGCCACAGAAAAATTCCTGAAAAGAAATCTAAGAATGTAGGTGTTTATGAGAGTTTGCCTGTATTCTTTAATACTTAAGTAGCTGCTTTGGGACAGTACCAGAAAGTAAAATGGCAAGGGTAGATTTATACTTATTTTGTGAACTTCGTGACCTCGAAGTGAAAGAAATGAAGAACTACTTATTCTTCTCTGTAGTGACTATCCCTGACACAGTGACTAGAGAAGTGTTACATCTTTTGCTGATTCTATATCATGTTTCCTTGTTTGATAATCTCCAAATAAAATTGTGATACAAAGGGCCACAGAGAGACAATTAATGGATTTAAATAGAAATACTACCATTGTTTTGTGTAAATTAAGGAAAATAGGAAAAGACTTGAAAGATAAATATATATATATATATGTAATCAGAAATGAATTCACTGATTTCAGAAATTCAGAGTCATAAGGCACCTTACAGATCACTCTTCTAGCCTCTTCATTTTACAGATGTGGAAATCAAATTTAAAAAAAAAGGCACATTACTTGCTTAATGTGTTTCAAATGCCAAGTCAAATAAAGAAACAGATAATAAAATGTTTTTTTCCTGATCAAATATAGGATAGAAATTGAATTCTTAACGTAGAAGTCCAAATAGACAGGTATAGTAATAATTCCACAAATAAAAACAATCTGAGGGAGAGGAGTCTTTTTTTTTGAACGGCAGTGGGGTTAAGTGACTTGCCCAGGGTCACACAGCTAAATAATTATTAAGTGTCTGACTGGTTTTGAATTCAGTTCCTCTTGACTCCAGAGCCAGTACTCTATCCACTGTACCACCTAGCTGCCCCAGCCACCTAGCTGCCCCTAGAGGAGTCTTGCAAAATCACAAATTATAGGCATCTTAGTATAAGACAAAGTATACTGGATTTGGAGTTGGGAGATTGATTAAAATTTTGACATCAGAACTTTCTAAAATTCAATACCAAAGAAAAGGACGGTAGCATAATATGGAGGGAAAGAATACTAGATTGGGTATCAGAAATCCTAGGTCAGAGTCACATCTCCTTTTCACTTCCCATGTGACCAGGTAAGTTTTTCTTTCTTGGCCTCAGTTTTTCCATCAACAAAATGAAGAAATATGGCTAGTTAACTCTAAAGTCCCTGTTGTTTCTGAATGTCTATGATCCTAAATTACTTATCTCTGTGTCTAAATTTCCTCATTTATTAAGTGAGTATAATAATAAATTATAGCAACTTCACAAAGTTGTGAGAAAATAGTATGTTTGTATGAGTTTTATATAGGCCTTAAAGACTTGCCATATTGGATAATCACAAACTTAATAGACATAATAAATGAAAAGAAAATGTATTTATATATATGGTTCATGAATGTGATTTTATATATGTTTGGGGGTCGTGGGGGTGATGAACATTGTTAATAGTGAGCCAAATTCTACAAACCCCTAACAACAATAGTGATCCCTGGTTTATTCAAAGTTTTATTTAAAGTTTATTCAAAATCTCCTTCCTATTTCTCCCCTCCAAGAGGGATAAAAAAGATCTTTAAATTGATATGTTTTTTCTTTTTACTTCATTGAACTATACAATTCTCAATGTCCATGGTTTAACTTCCCTCAGTTTCAAGTATTCACATGATTTTGTTAGTAACCTCATTTTCACTTTCACATTGGCAACACTGAGCATTCATGGGCATTAGGGGGAAAAATGTGAGTCCCAATGTGTAAGTTTGTAGATTGACAAACTATTTTAAACTATTAGGCTATTTTTAAACTTTTTTTGTGTGTGAAATCCATCATCTACTGAATACTCAATGGTAAACTATAACTCACTTGTACTACACTCCAGTACTCTGAGAAACTTAAGGAACACAAATTGCCAATCAAACAGACATCATTGATAAATTATTTCAGGCCAATGATCTCTCATGCCATCCACCAGTTATAAAAGACAGAGTTAGGTGATGTCAAGACCTCACCCATCTCAGTGCCTTCTGACAATTGTGACTAAAGTTCCATCAACTTCTCCCTTGGTTTTCAAAGGATGACCAAGGGAGAGATGTTTATAGTAGTAGAGTATACAGTACAATACCCTTACACTGGCATCTGATAGAGTGGATAGTAAGATTCAGGTTCAATTTTTTTGCTTAAGAAGTTTATTTGCTCTACAGTATCAAAGGTACAATGTATTTCATGTGTTATGAAATGAATATTATTTGAAATCAATTTTATTGAGATGTTAGCACAAAAAGGTAGCAGAATTGTATAGAATTACCAGAATGACAAAAAATGTTTTGATATTGTCCGTTTTATTTTGTAACCTGCATTTTATTATTGCATAGTTCCTGCATTAGGAAAAAGAGAATGTTAACAGAATTAACATTTTGTTGTAAAGAATTATATGTACAAAGTATCTTTTCAGCAATCTCTAAAGGATGAATATAGTTGTTCTTGTAGTTGAGGAAACCTAATCCCGTTTCCCAGTGGTTCAGTGTATCAACAATCACTTTTTTTACTTTCATGTCCTTTTTTAGGAATATTACTCTTGCAAAAGATGAGTTCTGATGTAACTATTTTCTTCTCTCTTCTCAATTCACCAATACCTAAGATATGTAATAGGCATTTAAAAGAATATCTATGTTTAAAAGCCATCTTTCTTGATATCTGTTTTTTTCTAAATTAAAGGGAATAGTCCTTGAACAAAAGCCATCTTTCTAATCAGATATATTTTCTAAATAAGCATTGATATTAATTTACATTAATAGCATGAATTATGTATTGTTAAACACATTTTTAATGGTAAGCATTAATTTGGCTGTGAAAGGACTTCTCTCAAAAGGGAAGTGTTATACAATGTCTTGTAACATCTGACTTCCCAGAATGATCTGATTTTCTGACATAATTCTTAACATTTTCCCTTCCTAGGACACTACGACTATTCCATACTGAGGCTGGATATTGGGGCTAGACCCCTTAGTCGTCATTTTTCACTTATCTGTAGTATTCTCACTTAAAGCATTTTTAGGGTTTGTAAATTGCTTTCACACACATTTTCTTATTTGGATCAAATAAATCTGTGAGGAAGCTCAGACAGATATTATTCACTTTGTTTTATAGATTAGTAGACTGAGACTCATACAAGTGAGGTAACTTGTCATGAGATTAGTAGATTAATAAGTGAGAGAACTAAGGAGTCTTCCCAGTATAAGTTTTTATTTCTCTTTTTATATGAGACATCTTGTGGAGTTAACTTGACCCTTTAATTACCTCAGAGAATTCTAACTCAGATTAAATTTTAATTTGTCAGCTTTTGTTGTTTTCTAAGTAACTCATAGATAATAGAGTGGAAAATTTTTTCCTGGGCAAGACAGTCAATCAGCAAGTCTTTTTTCCCTAACTACACAGATTTCAATTCCTCTATAATTAAGGGTCTGAGAAAGCTGACTAAGGCTTCAAGAGGTTAAGTGACCTGTCCAGTGTTATACATTTAGTAAACTTCTGAGAAACAACTGGAAAACAGAACATTTTAATTCTAACTCCAACACCTTAGCTACTGCATCATTCTCTAGCAACGATAATAGTTTGCATTTGCTACTTCAGTAATTTACAAACAATCCATTGATGTATGCTAGAAGATTTCTAAACATCATTTGATTGGAATTTTACTGATATCATGGAGGAAGCTGAAGTGTTCACATGGGCCATAATTATTAAAGAAGTCTTAGAAAAATTTCCAATTCTTTCTAATCATGTCCTATTTGCAAAATCAAGATAATAACCCTTACCTCTCTTACCTCAAAGAGTATTGGGGAAGAACAAAATATAAAATCATGTGTGAAATTGTTTTGAAACAAGCCCTCTGCAATTGTTTGGAGAAGACTACAAAGAAAGGAGCCCAAGAAAATAGGAAACGGAGAATATATAGCATGATCTTTTTTTCTTCTTCTTCTCCCTTAGATGTTAAGAGAGCTATGTTTGCCACATTCTCCTTACTGTCTGGTAACTTTTGTGTGAAGACATTCACAATTGTGGGAAATGGTTCTTTTTAGTTAAATGAATTACTAAATGTATTCAGTCTTACAGCCTGCAATCACTAACTTATCAGAGGTGAACAGGTAACATTGCTCACTGTAGCAAAGAAGTTCTGTCCTTGCATATCTTGTATATAAAAAGCAGTAATAATATTAGCAAGAAGTCTACATAGTTGTGCTAATATGGACATGAGAATTCATGGAATCTTGAAAAAAGTAATAAGCCACCACAGACTGTGAACAATAAATAAAATCCACCTTTGAAAACCCACAACACTCTGGTCTGAATATTGCTTTATATTCTTTAGCATGTCCCTTCAGTACAGACAGGCCGATTTGGTGCCAATTATTAATGTTAGAAATGGAAATGTGTTTCAAGAGAACAATGCAACTCCAAACAAAGAACCAAGCCACTTTGCCTTGCAAAGGCAATGGCATTTGTCCCTCTAACATCCAAACAGTTTATTATTGAATTTTCCAATTAGCTAATCAGTAATTAGTTGACTTATTAATGCTATTTGCATATTTCCATTTATGCAACTACTTAAACAGCTCCCCTCCCTTCATGCTTCCTCTCTGAATTTAAAAAAGATAAACGGGTTAAGAAGGGAGAGGATAAGATGCAAATAAAGCTATACATTATATCTGTCAAATAAGCTAGAATCAATTGGGATGAGATATTATAGTTGAAAGAAGAAATGGACTATATTGAGGCAGAACTGGGAATGAACTATTTCTTCTCAACTAACTTTACAACTAGGAAATATATATAGTATGAATATAAATTTACATCTATACTCTTTTTTATAATAAAAGGAAGCTTTAAATGTGCTTTAAATGAGTGTTTAGTAAAATCTAGCTGCTATTCAAAACCTCTGCATTCCAGCTGTTTTTATAGGGGTGGCCATATTTTACCATCTTTGATTTCCGATGCATTTAACCTGGAATTAAACCCGAAAATGCTGCACTTCAACTAAAAATTAACAAGCACTCTCTAGAAAGAACAAAAAAGGTATAAATTATGTCTGATTGAACAAACACAACTCCACTGTTGAACAGCCACTCAATGAAGAGGGCAGGGAGAGGCAATGGAGCACGGTAATGTGTAATCTTACTAGTCAATGGGCTGTGCGTGGTGCTGGGCTTCTGAACGCTGGAGGTGTCAGAGAGATAAATAGCAGAGTGTCCTCCTCAAAAATATGATTAATACCCTCCTCGGTCCACTGCTGAAGATGTAGTGGGTGCAGCTGGTCTGGACAGCAGTTGCATAGAGGGAAAATCCAGGACGATTGCAACAGAGCAGAGAGGGCAAAGAGTAGGACAAGTAGTCAACTGAGTGGGAGTGCTGAGCCCTGACAAGGGGAGAAGTAGGCTGATGCTGGCAAAAGGTCCCTTTAAGCTGCTGTTTAAGTAATGTTTATAGTATTTTCATGCATGTTCAACCAAACCTGGAGGGTATGATCTTCAGGAGAAGGAAAAAAAAATAAGGGAGGACGGGGGAAGGTATTGAAATTCATTCATTCTTATAACACATAAACAAAGTTGAAGAAAGAAGATGTTCTAGAAAGTTATTTTTTCCTATTCTCTCTCTTTCATGAAGGTTAGGAAAAATGATATAGTGAATAGAGTTTGATGGCAAGCCAAGAATGGCTGAATTTGAATCTTGTCTCAGGTATTTCCTAGTTGGGTGACCCATGGCAAGTAACTTAACTCCTCTCAATGTCTCCTCTTCAGTAAAGTAGGGATAAGAACAGCAACTACTTCACAGGCTTCTTGTTTAAATCAAATTAGAGGATCTGTGTGAAGGAATTTGCAAACCTTGAAGCACAATATAGTTAGTTAATATTTTTTATTATTTGGCTATTGAACCAAATACATACATATTAATCTATATTTGTTTTAACTTTTCTTACATTTGGGGGAGAGGCAATATAAATATAAGGTGTAGAGGTGTAGCCAAAGATTGAAATCCTGCCTCTGGTACATAAATTTCCATGCCTTAGTCATTTAACTTAGAATGATACTGGTCTATGAAAAATTTCCTTCCAATTACTTTCTAGCCCACTTCATTCTCGTATCATTGCATATACTAAATACCCATAGTTAAGAAAGCAAAATAGAATTTTCAGATACCAGACCTTAGAATCAGAATTTAAAATAGCCCCAATTTAACTGACAGAAGGTAAGGGAGAATTCTGCCTTAGTCACAATACAGCTGTGACATTGTCTTTACCAAGTCAATCACTTTCCAGGAGTAAAGACATTTCAATATCTATAAATGACAGTAAAGAGTCATCTCAAATCACTAGGACGAGGGGGAAAGATTGCAGAAAAGACATCCATATTGTACAAATTTCTAAATTTTGTTATTAAATTTTATAATCTGAAAATTAGTTTTCTACAGTTTTCTTGACTTTAAAAAAATGAATGTTTTGTTCAAAAGGCTAAGAATCTTATAGATTCTTTAGAGTATCTCAAAATTGAAAGAAACTTCAAAGGCCATCTAGTTTAATTGTCCCTGAGTAAGACTTTTCTCAATATGTTTTTCTCAATATGTTCAATAAGTGATCACATATGAAAATGTAATATGAAAATATGAAAATTTTCATATGAAAATCCTTAATGGGAGGGAATGCACACCTACCTATTCAACAGCAATCTGTTTCACATGGGGTAAGTTTTCCTCATGAAGGAGATTTTCATTACATCTAATTAAAATCTATCTCTCCATAGATTCCTAGAATTACTCAAAACTTTACCTTTTGGGGACTAGCAAAATCCTTAAACCAGTCCTTAACTGAAATAACTTTTTAGTTCTTTACTATGCTGATGGCTCTCTCCATCTAATAAAGTCCTTTCTAAAATGTGGGACTCAGAACTAAAACCATGCCTTAAATTTAGTCAATCAATCAATCAATTAATCAATATTTATTAATCACCTATTATGTGCCAGGTCCTTTGCTAAGTGATTGAGATTCAGTCTACATTGAAATTTAGTCTATATTCAGTCTACATTTATCCTAGGAGTTTCCAAATTTCTGGGTCAGCATCACAAATTTTTGGATATCATATTACACTGTCGAATCTTAATGAACATCATTTCTTTAGGACACCAGAACAGTTTATAGCATGAGGAATTTGGTTGAATATTTTTAGTGAAATTTAGGCAAATTGTATCTACAGAATTTCCCTGATCCACTAATCTTGTAATCCTGTTAAAAAAGGAAATGAGGTCAGTCTGGCAAGGTCTATTCTTAATGAAGTCATGCTGATACTTTGCAATTACTGTTTCCTTTTCTGAATATTTACATTTACTTTACATCCTTTTAAAAAGACATTCTAGAATTCTGTCAGGAATCAGAGTAAAATTCATTGATTCTCCTGTTTTGGAAAATTGGGATATTTGCTCTTTTCCAATCCTAGAGTATTTCTACACTTTCTCTCAGGGAACACTGACAGGAGGTTAGCAATCCTATGCACTTCGGCCTGGTGAGTTTCAGTAGTGACTATGTGATCTCTTTCATATCTTCCCACTTCTTTTGGATATTGGGTATTTTTGTTCTGGTCATTTAATATAAAGATCACTCTCTTGGGAGAGAAATCAGATACTAACAATGTTTTTCTTCACTCAGTTGTTCATTACCACTTCCTAGCTCTAAATTCTTTATTGTCCTTGAAATTTCAATCCAATTTCAACTGATTATGAGTTGTAATGCTCTTTACATTATCCTTAAATACATTTATGCTTATTCCTTCCTTCCATCTTTTGAAATGTCTTTGAAATTTCTAGGCAGCTAGGTGGCATGGTGGAGAGAGCACTGACCCTGGAATTAGGAGAACCTGAGTTCAAATGGAATTTTGGACACTTAAGAATAACCTACATATGTGACCTCAGGCAAGTCACTTAAGCCCATTGTCTTGCAAAAACCAAAAAGAAAAAGTTGTAGACCAGCCCTTCAGATTGACATTGAACTTTGTAAATAATTACTGTTTTTCTTTTTATTCCAATTAAAATAATTTGTCTTAGTCTTTTCAAAATTGTATTCTTAGATCATTCACATATCTCTTGAAGTGACCCAAACTAAAAAAAAGTTCTTTATTAATCCTGTGAAATCTGTTCTTTTTAAATTTAGGGTGCATGTCAGACTTTAGTGATCATCTTTTCATTATCTATCAAAAATGATAAAGTAGTTATTTGCCCCTAAATTTCTCATTATTTCTCCTTTAGGTACTGTTCTTTCATCTTGGTAAAAGTCATGCCCAGAACAAGAATTTACCTTATCACTTTCCCCATATTTACCTAGGTTTTTAGTTTTCATTATTAATGTTTTATGGTTGCTGTCTTACATCTTTGTCACTCCATCATAAATGTATTCCTAATAATGAAAAAAGGGTAGTTAGGCAAAAACAATAGATCACAAATGCCTACTTTATACATTTAGCCCACAACTTTTCTATCAAGATGGTGGGTAGCTTATTTCACCAGCATCATTCCTCTGGAACTGATTTGCCATTCTTTCAATCTGAGTTTTGGTGTCTTTTAGTGTTATATCATTGTACACTTCTTGTATTCTCTTGTCTTGCCTCTGTTTATTTTCACTTGCATCTGTTTACACAAAATTTCTCAAGTTTCTCTAAAGTCAAAAAGCTCACCATTGCTTGAAGTACAGTAATAATGTCTCATCATTATATATATATATATATATATATATATATATATATTTACATATATATATGTATGCATGTAAAAATTAACTGCATGTTTTCTCCCCAAGGTGATCATAAGTTCCCATTCTCACCTTAGCTTCTCTGTTGTCATATGGTAGGCCTACCCTAATACTTATCTCATTGAAATTTCCATTATCAGCTAAAAAAATCAGTGAAAGGAGTACTGGATTTGGAATAAGGAAGAATTGAGTTTAGAAACCTGCCTCAGATATTTACTAGATATGTAAAACTGGGAAATTGCTTTCTTTTAGATTTAATTTTTTTTTATTTCTAAAGTGGGAAAAATAATAGCACCCTCTTGACCTGGTTATTGTGATGATTAGATGAAGTAATTATATTTAAAATGCTTTGTAAACTAGGAGTTATTATAGAAGTGAGATTATTTTTCTTATGATTTTTATAATGAGTATGACCATCTTTCTCATCATCTTCATCCTCATCATAGTGCCCCTTTCAAAGGATTGGATCATCTCAATTTTAGTTCAATTTCATCCATTTTCAGATTGTCATATTAAGACTGCAATATTTTTCTGCATTAAATTGCAACAAGTGCAATAGTTTCTACTTATGAATCTGAAAAGATTAGGGAAACCAAGGTGAAAAAGAAAGAAAAGAATGATCATGAGTCAAAATTGATGAAAAATAAGTAGATACTCTACACTTGTAGTCATGAAGGCATGTAATGCTTGGACTGAACATCAATCCATGGAGATTTTAGAGGGACATAGAAAAGAATCTTAGAAAAAGAAAGTGGATGAATTACATTCTGCATGATGGAGGAAAGAATCTCATTTCTTTGAATCACTTGGAAAGTATGGGACATTGAACTGTAGAAAAATTGGAAATTGTATCACAGAACTATAAATCAGATGAGAAGACAAAATTATTCTAAAGTACATCAAAACAATTTATTGAAAGAATTTTACTGTAACTAGTGGAAAATTAATAGCCAAGCTTGTCTAGTGGATGGCACTTGAAAATGAATAGAGTAATCATTTTGGTAAGAAATGTGAGAAGAAAAGAGACTTTGTGTGCCTTCTACATAAGACTGACATGTGAAATATTAAGACAGTTAGGTATTTGATATGTGTAAGTAAATAAACAAAAATTATCTAATTCTACTTTCTTTTTTTATTTGATTCCTTCAATCAAAAGGATAAAAACATTTTTCATCTTCTAGGCTTGCAAAAAGCATTAAAATTTAGAGATTCCTGTGTGAAAGTCCAGCCTCTATTGGAAAACAAATGGCAGAGCAGTTATTGGAAGAACACCAATAATGACTAAAGATGGAAGGTGTAGGGAGTACATCAAGTAGCACTTAATGGCTTAGTATATACTAACCATGTTTTAGCCTGTATTTTCTGTTTAAAAGGTTGATCGACATCTCTTTATTAAAAGTCTATTCTGTTTAGGTGTTAGACTGTGAGGGGTCTTTGACAGCAATAAAATATAGTTCCTGCATTTCTTTTTTTGTAGTGCAATACCAAAGTATAGTTCCAACATATTTATTCATTTTCTGATTTATCAAGAGTATACTATAGGGAAGATGATTTTCCTTAGGTTTCTTTCATTACCTCATGATCACCCATCAAATGACCAAATCACATGAATCCTAAATCCATAATTTTTAAAGAAGAAAAATTAATTGGTAATCAAATTCACTTTCTCTCTCTCTCTCTCTCTCTCTCTCTCTCTCTCTCTCTCTCTCTCTGACTACACAAGTGTCACAGTGGAGACACAAGTTTTCAGTCTAAAATCATTTATTAAGTATTTAATTTGTTCAAGGAGCTGTGGTAATTACTGGACACATGACGAAAAAAAAAATCCCCACTCCATTCTAATGGCGAAGACATCTTCAAAATAACAGGTAAAGCAAGATACATATATTGGGGGCAGCTAGGTCGTGCAGTGGATAAAGCACTGGCCCTGGAGTCAGGAGTACCCGAGTTCAAATCCAGCCTCAGATACTTGGCCTCAGACACTTAATAATTAACTAGCTGTGTGGCCTTGGGCAAGCCATTTAACTCCATTGCCTTGCAAAAACCTAAAAACAAAGATACATACATTGGAGAGAAAAAGTAATCATAAGGAAGATTATAGAAATTGAGGGAACTGGGTAAAGTCCCTTAAGAGGATACTTGAAAGAAACTAAATTGTTTCTTGAAGTTATGATATTCATTTTTGCTTTAATGGGACACTTGTTGTACTGTTGTAGCCTAAAATTGATTTCAATAGAAAGTATGGGAAGGTACTGAACCTGAATATGCTTATTTTCAAATTAAATCTATGCAAAATGTTTCTTTTATTTTGTCTGTATTTGTTCTCCTAAAATTGGAACAAGATTCATTGAAGTGAGCAGTCTTAGGTTCTGAGTTTATAGGATCTATTATAAATAAATAAATATATATATGTACATATTTATACATACATATATGTTACTCAGAAATTTCTTTTTGAAGGGACCTTTAGAATTTATTTAAATTATCTCATTTATAATTGATGAAAGTAAGAAATAGAAAGGAGACACAATTTGCTCAAGTTATTACAAGCAGTGAAAAGTAAAGGTGGCATTGGAACAAGGGTCCTGTGAGTTTAAGTCCAGTCTTTATTCCATTAAATACTTAAAGTGAAATTTAGATATAAGTAATCCATTTAAATACAAGCAGAGCAGCAACAACGAACTTGGTATTTCCCCCCCTATTTGGAGATGAACAGTTGTCTTTCTATTAACTCTGATCAGTTTACTAAATAAAATTTTAGATAATTCAGGTTTCCCAACAACAAAATGACTTTAAAAGAATTATATATATATATATATATATATATATATATATATATATATATATATATAGATACATATATGTGTATATATGTATATATATATATATATTAAAATAGTAAAATCATCATATAACCATATAGTTGCCTCAATCATAGAATTCTAGAATCAGAATGCACCTTATAGATAATTTCCTCAAACTCATCTTAGGGAACAATTTGATTCCAAGTTAAGTGACTTACCCTGCAGCAATATTCTTCCTCTATTGCCTTCACCGTGATCATAGCCATCAGATAGATACTGGCACTGATGATTAAAAAAGTATAAACTTGAATAAAATGCATGATCCTTGATTATGATGGTACCATTCATTTCTTATTTTTTCACTGAGATGTCTTATTCTTTTGCTTGTTGAGTAAAAGTATTTTAGTAAAAATATAAAAGATTATAGGAAAAGTAGAAAGACTTTCCATCATCAAAGTGAAGGGAAAAACATATTACTTCACTGAATTACTTCATTGACAGTCGAAGGGATTTCAGGGGCTGCTTAATTTATCCACTGTGTGAACAAGAATTTGCTCTGCCACATATATACTCAAGAGAAATCATCAATTTTTCCTAAAGATCTTTGATTAAGAAAAAACTACTAATGACCACTCATTCCACTTTTACCTAATTGTTACAATGCTCTTACAATCATTCAGTTTAAATTTGCCTTTGTGCAACTTGAAAGAAGGGAGAAAATACTAACTACTTCTCTTTATTGCTTTGGTATCAATTATTTAGATAATGCTTGAAATGTGGAACCCAAATTTTAGATGCTTTTATTAATTTTATAAGTAGAATGTTATACATTTATTCTTCAAATCAGTCAATTCTATACAGTGCCTATCAAAGCAGTTTTCCAATGTCTTATTTAAATTCACCAGAGAAATATTAGGGAGACTGATTTATTATTATAGAGTATATTAAGAGAATGCAGAAATCTGACCTGCCCCCTCTTCCCCCCATTTTCTTGTATTGAATATACAATCTCTACTTAAGTAAAACACTAAATAAATTCATAGACTTAGGACCCATTCTAAAGCCAGATGCTTGCAAAGGCCCTGGTTAATGAGGAATCTTTTAAATGTCACATCTACAGTGCAAATTAACCAATATTGCATTGCAAAATCCCTCATAAGAAATCTGGTCAATGGTTTATGACAAAAAAATTAATGCTTTCTGTCAAGAACAAGGGTTAAGTTTAGTATTAATCATAAAATGACCTTTAATTGCCAAACAAAAGTGCTTTGTTATTTCACTATGGTCCCAAATTCACCCTGAGTGCTTTAAAAAAAATCTTAATTCCCTCAGTATAAATATATTAAAGTATTAAGCCTACTCTGCTACTCAATTAGTAAACATGTCAAGGGGTGGGTTAGTTATTCATGGTTCAGAGGGCCAGCCCCTTTTCACAGAGAACTTTTTTCACTCTAATGAAATGATGGATAATCTGGAAGTAGGTGCTTTAAGAAGATATTAATCATTCTCTGTGGTAATGTTAATCATGCGTTCCATCATCTCCAGATGCCGTGGATCACCTTCCTTAGAGACAAAGGGCACCCAAACTAGAAAGAGTCCTCTTGATCACCTTTCTCACAGCACCCCTCATATGCAGCAAGCATTAAAGACATCTTCAGAATTCAGGGCATATGAAAGATAAAATAGAAAAAGGAGTGGAAAACTCTCTCTGTTGACATAGGCTATCTAGTAACAGCCTGCCCAGCTATTTATCTGTATACAATTTTCCCGAATATTAGTTAATTCATGGCGATGATAGGAAAAAACTTTAGACCATGGAATTACAAAATGGAAACTCATTAAATAACTGTAATTAATGTATACTCTGAGGGAAATTACAAGATGATCCCCTTTTATTGTCTGACTTCTAGATTTACAAAATGTTAGTATTTGTCAAGTCAGATTTATCTCTGGGTAAAGTTTCTGACATCTCCTTGAGATAACAAAATGCTCTGCCTCTGGAGAGACTTCTGGCCAATTAAACATTTTTATGCTCAATGTTTTTTAAAGGTATAAAATAATGTTGAACATAAACCTAGGGCATATCTTAAGAGTCTAAAATAGCTCCCATCATGGACTAATTTTGAATGCTTCAGAGAACTTAGTGCCTGAAGAAGAAATTTGGAAGGATTCCTAAAGCTAAGAGGTTACTTCATGTAAATTGTCAAAGAAAGATTCACCAGAGGGGAACAAGTCGTTCAAGTAGTTCATGAACATTAAGGACTCTAGAGGTTAGCTAATATCACCAAAATATATACCATTTTCTTGATTTCAGCTACAATATCTTCAAATAGTTACCAAGTTGTTGCCAAGCTTGTGTATTTGGGTATGTCTGTGTGTGTATGTGTGTGTGTGTGTGTGTGTGTGTGTGTGTGTGTGTGTGTGTGAGAGAGAGAGAGAGAGAGAGAGAGAGAGAGAGAGAGAGAGAGAGAGACCCTGTAGATGTACTGGCAAAGTCTCATAATAATATCATGATAAAAATAAAATGCATGGGATTACAAAATATATTGTGTTGAAATATATAAATACTTAACTATGGATATGAACCTTTGCCCTAGACTTTTGTAGTATTTCATATATTCTACATGTGGACACATAATTTTTTCTGCTTTAACATGAAGAAAAATGTCTTTATTTTGACATGCTAAACTAAGTCTTTTTTTTATTTTTTAGCCCCTTATTCCAATCTTCTCCTTCAGTCTTCCACTGTAGTTCTGGGCTTAATAATAAAATAAATTTTATCATTACTGGAAAGGATGAATGATTGAGTCAGTATATTACCATAGGACTCCATTCACCATTCTTTTTCCCATCTATGTCATCACCTCCTCCAGGGCAGTGCAAATCATGCTTTTTGTTTGTTTAATTTCTTTAACTCCAGGGCTTTACACAATGCCTAGAGCATAGCAAATATTTAGTTTTTACATCCACTCATTCATTCATCCATTCTTTCATTCTCTAAGCAAGGGATAGTTTCTAGGAAATATTTTCTTGTTATTTGTCTTGAGGTTAACAGGATAATCTTTCAATTCCTTTCAATAAACATTGATTAAATCTAACACAGGCTCCTAAGATAGTCAGAGTTCCACAGTTTGTAAGTAAGAAGTGGTTCACCTGATCCAGATTTAGAAGTTTAATCCTCTATGCAGAGACAATCTTTTAAGATGGTTCAGGATGACACAGGGAAGAAAAGTTCATGCTCAAGATTTATTATTATTTCTATGTACAAATTGTACTAAGAATAGATCTAATTTTAAGTTATTGTTTCTTGAGAACTGAAGGCAACTTTAGAACCTAAGAACTCAGTGTCTTGGCAAAATAATTGTAAGCCATCTCCATTTTTGTTAATTTGTTTGCAAACGAAAGTCTGTATGATGACTGAGAAGCAGAACATGAAATTAGTCCCAGACAATGATGAAGGCAATCAGTATTTATCAGAAATATTCTATTTTATAATTAATATCCATAAAATTTGGCTAATGGATATTCATAATCAACCAAATCAGTAAAACATGCATGTGTTGATGTTTTGGTTCTTATCTCAATCATTTGTTTATTTAATGGATGGCTGCTGTCTTCTTCATTATGGACTGACAGTGTATCAAATAATATTTACTAATAATGTCCAAGTGATTAACGAAGCTTGTGTTTACTCTTTGGTCAAAGAGGCCAATTGTTGTGCTGTATTAAATATCCTCCAAATGTACTAAGAATCTGGACATGAGGACAGGCAAACAAGAACCGCAAGTTTGAGATGACACTGCAATCACTAATGTTCTCAAGTAAGTTGCTGATCACATTGAACATTAAAGTCCTAATAGACATTATGCCCCATCAGTGCTCATTCATTCTGACCACTCTAGTTCAAGATTTATGATAAATTAGCTCTAGAATGAGTTGATTTACTTTTGAATCATTTTCAGAATTGGTATTCTCTGTAAGTTCAAGAGGTAAGTCACATTTCAAGTGCTCAAAATGTTTCTCAGAGTATGACCTGAACTAGATTAAAATTTGGGAAATATTTAATAAGATAAAATATAATAAAACATAGATAAAATTACAAGTTAAAAATAAGACAAAAATCCTTATGAACATTTTAGTTGCCCCATTTTTATTTGACTGACACCATTGTTAAAAGAAAATAAATCATTTTCATTAACATTGGAGCATCCACTCATTTAGAAGGAATTAATGAGCAAATAACATATGAACTACTAGAACTAAGAGAACTGCTTTATAATACTTAAAATTTATTAAGAAATAAAATAAACTTGAAAACATTAATTTTTTCACCAATTTAAGCCTTTCCACAGTCTCCTAGTTATAAAAGTCTCTTAGATATAAAAGAATTTTAGAATTGGAAACA
The DNA here is from genome assembly GCF_037893015.1 of Macrotis lagotis. Lineage (NCBI taxonomy): Eukaryota > Metazoa > Chordata > Mammalia > Peramelemorphia > Peramelidae > Macrotis > Macrotis lagotis. The sequence continues at coordinate 137,665,132 of NC_133661.1, read as the reverse complement.
CTATCAGAGCCATGCAGAACCAAAGATATCAAGTCCAATAGCTATACTGAAATAAATGTATTTGTTCTTTTTTCCTTCTTCTTTAAAAACAAAACAAAGCAAAACTACTCTTGTAGTTTTCATTGATACAGGTAATTCCTAGTGAGGAATCTATCAATGCAGATCAATAATTGTTACCTGGAGCACTGAGAAATTGGATGACTTGCCTATGGTCCCAAAACCAATGAGCTTCAGAATCAGGACTTGAATCCAAGATTTTTTTGACCTAGAAGCCAGTTCTTTTGACACTACCACACTGCTTCGCTGAATTTATTTACACTACACACTGTATATATAAGACTCCTGTAGACTATATGCCTTAAGAAGGGAACAAATGATAAGGGACTACTGTTTCTCCTTACATAATTACTAATGCCACAGAATAATGTATTTCCTATTAGAGTTACCTACTCTGATTTTACTTGCTGAATGAAGGAGGGTGACATGATGCTCTCATCAGTGCAACTGTTGGACTTGTGAACTAGGCATAATTCCAGTGTCATTCCTCAACTGATAGTAGGATTTAAAAAACAAAACAAAACAAAACATTGTTTTACTTAATGTTATTCTGGGCATCTCATAAAAGTTACATAAGCATTTCAGTGAATAATTCCTCATAACCACAGCCACTACTGATCTGTTATTCTATTATCCTTTCTTTGGTAGTTGATGGAATTGATTGAGAGGCTGAGTAGTTGGTAAGTGCAGGAGAACCAGAAAAGCCCCATTCATTCTATTCATTTTGCTTCAGCCAAGTTTTATGACTATAAGAAGCTGAGAAACCAAGCAGAAATACTATTCCTTATCCCATAGAAGACGACCCCCATGAGTCATTTAGGCATTTAGTTCTGCTCTCATTCAGTTATATATGAAATCAGCTTTGGAAGAAAGACAATGAATCAATTCAATTTTGCTGGTATTTATAAAGAGCCTGTTCTGTACAAGGAATTTTTGCAAAGACTAAACTAAAACATCCTTATACAAGAGTGCTATCCAAGAGATTATAATCTTCTTTTGGAGAGGGGAAGAAGGACTATCCACAAAAATAAGTACATACCAATGATTTGGTGGGGATAGGACAGAGAATACAAGCAACAAAGAAGATGATTATTTAGGACATTCTTCTTGAACATAGCTTTCGAGGGAACTTAAGATTCCTAGAGTCAGAGATGAAAAAAGAGAAGTATTCCAAGTTCATTATGTCCCAGAGACATAGGCTAGAATAATTTTCATAGGGAACAGCAAATAGGCCTCTTTGGCTGGTACATAGAAGTAAGTATTATAGTACTGTGAAATTAAATCTGGAAGTCTCCAATAAAGAGACTTAAAAGAACCAGAGAAGTGTGTGTTTTGTTCCAAAGGAAGATACAGAACCTTTTTCTTCTTTCTTTTTTATATTTTTGTTTGTTCCAATTACATGTAAAGATAGTTTTCAACATTCATTTTGAGTTCCACATGTTCTCCTTCCTTCCTTCCCTTTCCCCTCCCCATGATAGCAAATAATCTAGTATAGGTTATACAAGCATAATCATGTTACACATATTTTCCTGTTAGTCATGTTGTGAAAGAAGAGTCACAAAAAAAGGGAAAAAAAACCCCAAAGAATTTAAAAGTGAAAACAATACTCTCTGATCTGCATTCAGAATCCATAATTCTTTTAGAATTGTCTTCCATCACTATATTGATGAAAGGAGCTAAGTTTTCATAGTTGATAATCATGTAATATTGCTGTTAAGGAATATAATGATCTCTTGCTTATGCTCAATTCACTCAGCATCAGTTCATGTACGTTATTTCAGGATTTTTTGAAATTTGCTTGTTCATGATCCTGTATATTTGCATAATAGTGTGCCTAGTTCTTCCTTTCATGGACATCCCCTTAATTTCCATTTCTTTGCTACTGCAAAAGGGTTCCTATAAATATTTTTGTACATGTGAGTCTTTCACCCTTTTTATGATATCCTTGGGATACAGGCTTAGTAGTTGCATTTCTGGATCAATGTCACTTTTTTAGCCCGGGGGCGGGGGTTCCTAAATTGATTTCCAGAGTTCCAGAGAGGTTTTATTAGTTCACAACACCACTAGAAGCTACTGAACCTTCTTGGGATTTTTAAAATGTGTATGTATGTGTATATGTGTGTTTGATTTGTTTGTTTTTGCAAGACAATAGGGTTAAGTGACTTGACCAAGGTCACACAGCTAGGTAATTATTTAGTGTCTGATGCTGGATTTGAATTCAGGTCCTCCTGATTCCAGGACCAGTGCTCTATCCACTGCAGCACCTAGCTATCCCACTACTAAACCTTCTTGAACAGAATAATGACATAGACTTGTGGTTTAGAAATATGTTTGCAATTATATAGAGATTAGTTAGGAGAGGGGAAACCAAGTCGAGGTGAGAGATAATGAAAGTTTCAAATAAAATTTGCAGCTATTTTACCAAAAAGAAGGGAGCAGATGTGAGACAGGTGGATTTGACAACACATGGGACCTTACTTGATATGAAGTTTCAAATTATGACATTTTTTCTAAGGATTACTTTAATAAAACTTACTGAATATTGTTCATAGTACTTAAAACTAAGACTACTTGAACACATCTTAAACTTTTGTGTGTCCTGGACCCTTTTGGTGCTCAGTCTGGTGAGGTTTATGCATCCTTTCTCAAGGTAATGTAAAATAGGGGCATTAGGTGACAGAGTGGATTAAGCACCTAACCTGAAGTCAGGAGAAACTGAGCTCAAATCTGGCCTCAGATATTTAATACTTACTTCATTGTGTGACCTTGGGCAAGTCACTTAGTCCCATTACCTTGCAAATAAAAAAAGCGGATTAATGAAAAATAATTGAATGAGTTGCTAAACTCCAGTAAGAAATTAGTGAAAATAAGTACATGCATATGAATATGTACATATAAAATATACACAATATTCATATAATATAGATGTGTATATACATGCATATAAACATGCAAATAATTTATAAATATACATGTCTACATATACATATATGTGTTTGTATCTATGGATATGCGTGTGTGTATGTATATATACATATATATATATATATATATATATATATATATATATATATATATTTCCATCTAAGATCATGGATTCTGAAACCTATTTACTGAGTAATGGTCAAACCTTTTGCACTAGAGAAATGAGGTATTCACTTCTTAGTCCTCCTAAAGTTCATTTCAAATTTAGTTTTGCATTAATGGTGGTAGATTTGGAAAGGATAAATAAGGAGGAGTTATTGATATAGAAAATATATTATAGGGTTATGTTTTCCAATAATTCAATTTTTACCTGTTACAATCAATTATTCTAGGTTCGAAGGTCAATCTGAGTTGATAAAAATAATTATCTTTCCTTAAACATTCACAAAACAAAATTGCTTCAGAAATAAGTATATGCATCATTATGCTTGTGGAACCATATAGTTTGCTGAAATAGCATAATGAATATTAAAATGCCCAAATTTCCTATTTTAAAATTAATCTATCCCCAAAATAGATGAAAAATATAATAACTATTTGGAAGGTGTAGTACCATTATAGTGTAGCTGTTTATTGCATTTATTGGATAGCTCATAGCTTAAAACATTTTCACTGAAAAAAAAATACATGAAACTACATATAATAAAAACCTTGTGACAGAATGCATTATACCTGCTCCCTGCAGTCAATATTGCAATGTACTTTAGCTATATTTTGTTTCTCTTGGCATAATGTTAGTACCAGGAAAGATGCTAAACAGATAAGATTCAGTTCTTAATAATGTTGAATTATATAATAAAGCTATTTGCCAATGCCACAGAAGATAACTCATAAATTTTTTGAAAATCCAAACAGAAGGAATATAATGACTATAAAGTTTTAAATTGTTTCTGTTTGAAGATACTATACTAGAGGCCTCAATCCCTGAAACACTCAAACCCTCCTTAGTTAAATTTCAGAATTCAAGTGATTCACTTGACTATCAAAATATATTAGTGGAAAAAATACATTCACAAATTACATAATGCAAGTGGGTTGGGGAACTTAATGAATCAATTCTTTATATTTAAAGAGAATAGTTTAATATTTTAAAATTATAAAATTATAAAAAATATTTGCTCAAGAGCTTACTAAGATCAGATAAAATAATACATAAAACAATAAACATATATGAAGTAAAAGTTTACATTTCCTATATTATATATATACATATATATATATAATTATTGATGGAAAGTATTCTTTTTCATCACTGTTATATCATTCATATCTTGTCTACTAAACTGCTTGGCAATTTCTACTCTACTTCTACTTTCTGCATTCTGGGGTCAAATAAAATCAATCTAATCATCTAAAAATCATCTAATCCTTTCACATGGCAAACTTTCAAATATTTTGAGGTAGTTTTTATAGTTCTCAATTGTTTTTCTCTCTAGGTTAAGCATACTCATTTTCTTTGTTTTTTGGTCTCTTCTCATTCTTTTTTCTTTCCTTACTTTTCATTTCTTTCCTTCTTTCTCTTGCTTTCCTTTTTCTTTTTGTCCTCTCCCCATTCCCCCCACCCACCCAGTGAATGTAATCATAATCTCTGTGTAGATGACTCTCAAATCTCTCTTATCTCTAATCTTCTCTCAAACTGCTACCCCACATCATTGATTTCTTCTCAGTCATCTGCACCTGAATGTTCCAACTAAAACTCAGGTCTAGGAGAACTTGAACTCAAATTTTATCTACTTAAACCTATTCCTCCATCATCTCTGATACTTACTCATAATAAATAACAATTTAAAAACTCTTTGTCCTGGAAATTTATAATTTCCTAGTAATGTTTCGAAACCTATGCTATTCTTTTGACTACAAATAATAAAAATAGATTTTTATTTGTCACTTTATTTACATTTTTCTTTTACTTCTAGCATGTTGTTATGCAATATGGTAACAGCCATTATTATCACATTTTAGAGATCTCAAAAGTGAGGCTCATCTGTATGAAGTGACATGCCTCTGAGCACACAAGTAAGTATCAAAAGTACAATTTGAATTCAATTTTTTTCTCATTTTAATTGCTGCACTTTCTCTACATTGCCAAGCTGATTCTCTGAATAAAAATATTCTTACCATTTTTTAATCATAGATAATCCTAAGAAATCACATTTCCTTGTACAAAATGTATTATGTAAATGTATGTAAATATAGTATAGTCTAAATGTGGATATACACACATATATGTATATAAACACCCAACATATTAAATTAAAGTTCATCACAATCAGGTTCTTTCTATGAATATTTATGTGTAAATATATACATATATAAATAAATATATACACACATACAATTGTTCTGTCATATCTGACTTTTGTGATTCCTTCTTTGGGGTTTTCTAGGCAAAGATATAATAGTAATTTGTCATTTCTTTATCATTACTTTTACAAACGTTGAAACTGAGGCAAACAGGGTTAACTATCCTGGGTGCACTTAGCTATTAAGTGTGTGAGGAAAGATTGGAACCCAGGTCAGCCTGATTATAGACCTAGTGCTCTATCCATTATACTGCCAAGCTTGCATTATATATTATGGAATCCTGTGATAAAATTCATAACTTAATCTTTTGAAATATTAAAAAGTGGAAGTTAATGTTATTATTTCTCAGGGAAAATTACTTCTCTATTTTTTGCGAATCAACCTAAGTTCATAGAGGCACATCTCTTGAATGCTAGTTGTCCACTGAAGCAATTTATGAACTTGAGAATACCTTTAAAATCACCTTGTAAACGATGGTATAATCAATATGAGTCAAAAGAACCTATTTTTCCAGTGAAATTATGAATGGTCAAAAGTGAAGTAAAATAGAGAGATATGTGAGTACTCTAACTGAAGAGAAAAAAGGTGGGGGGAAGAAAACACCCTAAATCTAAACATTACCATCTTGGATTGATTGTTTGTTTTGTAACGATCAAAGTCCTTGTTTAGTGGCACTGTTTTCCAAACCTTAACTACCCATGGACTAAACTTTAAAACTATAATTATGTTGATCCAAGTCAATTGAAGCAACAGCAAAGAACCCAAAACAAAGAAGAAAAATAATACAGGCATTAGATTTCCTCTAGATGACAACTTTCCACAATTCCCAGAGTAATGTTATCATATACTATTTTGATTGGCAAGGTTAGCCACCTTTGGAGAAGTCAAAGAAAGCTTGTTCTTACTCTTTTGACAAGGACACCTGCATTGCTATAAATTAATCAGGAAATCCTATTCTTTGTGAAGGACTGATAGAGTCCATGTTGCCTATTTAAAGAACAGTTATCTTCAGTGAAGGTCCATGAGTCAGTGCTTCAGGGTATGAACAAATAATGAATAGTGTTCTGACGTTTTCTCCCATAGAATCAAAAGCTTTGAAAGAACTCCACAGTATATTCAAAGTTATAATTGCCTTCTGACAATCTATTAGTTGATGATGACATGAATGCCCAATAGTGCTCTGGAATTGTTTCCAGTTTAGTCCAAATAGCAAAAGCCACTTCTAAATGAATTTTGTCAATGAGTTCATCATAGCTAAAGGCATCATTTCTTCATTGAGGGCCTTATGGGAGCAGTTTTAGAAACTATTGCAAAAAGTCAATTATGAAGTATATCTTTCTATATCCCTTTTTGCCACCTTTTTCCCCTTCAAGACTTAGAGGGCAGTTTTGTCACCTGTGGCTCTCTTATATCCTCTAGTTTCCACAACAACAATAAATGACAGAACCTCCTCCATAGCCCCATAGTCAAAGAGTTTTCTTACCCTCTTGTACCCAATAAAAACTTACATGCCGTGTGTCACTGCCCTTAGGAACATGCAAAACAAAACACAGTATTACCTATCATGAAGATGACATTACAACCAGAAATGATCATGAATTATTTATTTATCTGCTTTGACTCATTCACATATCTACCTCCTCTCAAATCCAACCTCTTTTAAACAGTCTTTCTGGTCCATCCTCTTGTTGCTACTATCCCAGTCCTTAGCACCTAAATGCTTAATAACACATGTTGACTAGGTGTCTGAGTCTCCAAATTCTGCTGATAGCAAACCCAGGGCTACAAAGAAATAAACTCACTCCCTAACCCTAGTATCAATTATAAAGTTCTTTGGCAATTAAAGTTCATCACAATCAGTTCTTTCTAAACTACATAATCTTACACTTTATTCCTACTCCACTCATCTCAAGATAACCACTTGTTGGTCATCACACATAGCACTCCATTTCCCATGGATGTACCTTACAGGGGATGTTTCATCTCTGTGATTTAGAATTCTTGGCTTCCTTCAATGTTCAGCTCAAATATTAACTCTTTTTTTTTAGTCTTTTTTTTTTTGCAAGGCAACCGGGGGTTAAGTGGCTTGCCCAAAGCCACACTGCTAGGTAATTATTAAGTGTCTGAGGCCAGATTTGAACCCAGGTACTCCAGGCTCCAGGGCCTGCTTTATCCACTGCACCACCTAGCTGCCCCCTAAATATTAACTCTTACTAGAGGATTTCCTCTTGAATGATAAAGGCATCCCCTTTAAATTTTTCTTTTATCTATTCTGTAATTGTACATATCTAAATGCATGTTGTATTCTTATTAGATTGTTAAGTTCCCTGAAGGAAGGGACTGTTTTTGACTTTCTTTACCTCTTTAGAGTTTAGCATCCACTGTTACATAGAAATTGCTTAATGAATACATACTGATTGAATAATTAGCTAAAATACTAATGTGACAAAGAAAATATGTAATACTTTTGAGTTAAGAAGGAAATTTAATTTCTCAACATAAAGGAATGAACAAACAAAGTATTTTGAAGCACTGTGATGTATTATTTGAGTGAAAATTTTAAAGAATGACAAGTGGAGGAGATGGAGAGGAGAGAAAATGGTAGCCTGTTAAGTGTTCTCCAAATCACAGTAGTAAGGTCTAGATCATCTATGTCTATCTCATCTTACTACTGCACATAAAATTTTTCAGTTTTTTCCCTAGCTCTAATGCAGGCATACAGAAAAGAAGAATTTGTGACAAAGAGAGATTATATTATTCTAGTTGGCTTGTTATTTTATAAAAATAAAGAAAAAAGAAGCATTGATTTAAAGGGGTTTTTGAACAGCCATCATAACTGAAGAGGGAAAAAAGTCTCATTTGAGTAGGAACAATTTGAGAAATGAAGCAGTTTTTGGTTACAGGAACATTGACAGAGATATATTGACCATTCTAAGATGATTGTTGTCTCAGTTTTTATAATTAAGACCCAGATTCATGGTGAGTGAGAATGACAAATACTTATTTTGGACTTAATTTCATTCAAAGAATTATCCCAGGACACTCAATCATTCACTCTACCCCAGCCCACCAGAATAGTTACTACTACAAATAGATAGCACTTCTAAAATGTAAGAAGTATATTAATGGACCTTTCAGACAGTTTGTAGGGAATGTATCTTGACCTTTTAATAGCAACTATAATAGCACATACAACGCACTGAATTGATTTAGGTTGAAGAAAATTGCATCTTTTTGACACTGTGCAATTGGAAGGATGATGTATTTTATACCAAATTTATGTAGGTGGAAGGAAGGAAGAAATAGTGAAAGAAAAACAAAAGAAAGAATATTTATTAAATGCCTATTAAACATTGGTGATCCAAATACAAAAGATAGTTTTTGCCCTCAAGCAGTTTCTATTCTTATGGACAAATAACATATATTGAAAAGCAATGGTCAGGGAAGAGTGTTTTTGAGTGAGAAGTCATGGAATTGGTGAGTAGAGTCAAGGAATAGAATAAAAGGTCGCAGTCTTTAAAGAAGCTACTGTATAAAGGGAAGGAATGACTATGAAGGCAAATATACCAGCTAGATACAATTAATTCTCATCATCCTGGGGTAATTATGATCTATATAGTTGACACAAATGCTAAATTAGTAGATTCTGAAACATTGTTCCTAGGGAAATATGATGTTAGATCCCTGTGAGCCTCTGGTCACATTTATTTAACTCTTTACAGAATGATCTAACTTATAGATAAACAAATCTGCTTTTTCTTTTTCTAACTATTCTGTATTCTGATTATTCTGTATAATTAACTCTTTACAGAATGTTCTCACTTAAAGATAAACAAATCTGCTTTTTCTTTTTCTGACTGTTCTGTATCACTTATTCATTAACTTTGAACTCATGATCAACAGTACTGTAACTGATGTTTCAAAGAAGTTTATTTAATACAGGTATTTTCTCTGTAAGGTACATCACAGTCCTTTTGCTCTTAGAAACACTAGATAGCACTTCAGCACTATTCTTGAGGACCATTTTAAACAGTGAAATCACTAACAAAAAGAACAAAAATGTGAAGAGCATGGCTCTGAACAGTAAAGACTTATTTATGGTATAAGAGCTAAAACAGGAAGATAGAGCATTGCAATATTTGACCTAAGCTGGAAAAGATCTACTCTGGTGACACAAATTTTCCTCTTCTACACATAATCTAAGAATGACCTTGAAATTTCTGCATTTATTGATTTTGGAGTTCCAAATAAATTTTGGCAAGGAGGCAAGTTCATAAATAAAGAATGTTGAATTATAAGGATTAACCATGTATACTTCCTAGAAAAGCGAGAGATTTTCTAAACTAGGAATTTGTTAAAATAAGAAATGATGGACCATTCATTATATTGTGGAATTATAGGGGAATCTTATATACAATTATATTAGCAAAATACCCCAAGATTTAGTATTTATGGAGATCATTCATTAAGCATTAACCATATCTAGAGACAGATATAGCTATGAAAATAAATATGCACTGAGAATGATGAGAATCAACTGATCAGCTGCCATACCTCATGTTCATAGTCAGCCCTTCCCTTTACACCATTGGTTATGAAAAAAATGGCCTTTTGGCCTATTCTTCCATGGCTCCACTCACCATTTATATGAATTTTCAATCAAAAATACCTTTCCTGGTCATTGATTTCCTATATCCATTATTTCCCCATAAAATTAGGAACTCCTTGAGGGCAGGCTATATATTTTATTTGTGTCACCAATACTTGGTAAGAATTTGATAAATGTTCTTGCTTTTGCTTTTCTTTTATTATTTCTTCCTTCCTTCTTTCTCTCTATGTATACTTGGCATAAAATATTTTGAAGGCTTAGTGAATATAGTGTATACACACATACACACAGCTTTTCAGTAGGTGGGGATGGTGTAAATATGTCTGAACCTAGGATGAATTTACATTTTATCATGAAGATTCAAAATAAATAATTCCACAATTTAAAAAAGAGGGAGAATCTGACATAGCCAAACTAATCATAATTATTGCAAATAAAAAAGAGAAATCTGAAAAAAATTCATATTTCCAATAAAAATGAAGTCTGATCAACTGAGAGAATAATTTTACATATATACATACACACACACAAACACACAAATATGTATATATCTATATCATATATTTATGAGTAGTTTTTTAATTGAATGCCATTTTCTTCTATTAAGTCAAAGTAGAGACAAAAAAATTGCTAGCTTCCTCTTGTTCTGAATATCAATAGTATTGATTATATTTTGCCATAGATAATTTTTTAAAATTGTTTTAAAGATAAAATCCTATGTCTATTAAGCAAAAATGTGTAACAGGATTGGTCAAAGGTCAGTTTACTATCAAAGTTAAGACCAATTACGTGAAAATATTGGGATGAAAGGATACAATGAGAGTATAGAAATTACAAATTGACTAAATTTCACTTTTCTTTTAACTCAGATTGTGAGAAAAGAAGAAAACAGCACAGAAGTCCCAATTTTTTTTTCATTTTTCATGCTTGCATATCAGAAAATATCTTCAATTTGACTGTGCTGATGGATTTGAAATAATTTCTTAAATACTTTTCTATAGGGGGAAAGACAATAAAACTATTCATTGGTCCTCATTATCTCCACCTCAAAATGCCTTACATACCTGCTCCACTGCACTGGTTCAAGACAATTAATCCTAATATTCAACCCCTCCTGGTGTAATTTCTCATCTTGGCAGGTCTCTTTCTATAATGACTAAAGGGGAGTGGCCAAGTTCCCAAAGCTTGGGGTGAGCCAGATGTACTTTCACTCAAAAATATGAGCAGTCTGTGTTGGCTTTTTTTTTTGAAGCAAATGCTGAACTTAATAAAAAATATCAGCTACTTCTGTTTCATAGATCATCAGCATTCTGAATACAATGCAGAACTATATCTATAGCCAACTCTGTATAGTGAAATTAAGTGATTCATATATGGCAGAAAGCAGTAAAAATGAAAATAACCTGAATTATTATTATTATTATTATTATGCCTAAATTATTCAAAGAAAGAACCTGGTGTCCTAATTTTTTTCTAACCTAATCCCAATTTCATATTGATGAAAAAAATACCTAGGCTCTACTCCTCCCTAGTAATCTGCTTATTGAACACATTTTCTGCAAACATAATTATCCCTTCCCCCACTTCATTCTTCTACCTTACATCCTTTTTATTTCATTTTCCTTTATGTCTCCTACTGTGCTAGCTGTCGTCACAGCATTTCATCTCTGACCCAGAGAATAGGTCATTGATTTTCCCCCCTCCAAAGCCAGTACCACTCTGTGAATTGGTCTCAATCCCCAGAGAGAGAGAAGTGTGTAAGAGAGAGAGGGAGACAATGATAACACAGCCAGACTTCTCTGGGTCAAAGTCCCTCATCCACTCTAGTAGAGCTACATTGTGTTGTGACTTTTCTGGCATGCTCTCTTTAATGACAGTGACTACTGTTAAAGTGTTCATGTTGAAAATTGAATGTTATTTCTGTGCTGGCATATCATTAGGAATAAGCTTTATGTATTGCAAGCAAGCATCTGCCTTTGGAAACTAAGTGAACAATGATGTCTCGTAGACCTTGATCCACAGCACTGACTTGAGTTACTTCTTTAGATGACTAAAACAGAAAGCAAATAGTTGCTTCACACCGCTAGTTGACACTTGGACCTCTTGAAAAATTAACACTAACTTTTCAAAAGTACCATAAAATGATGAATGGTGTACTACCATTTTATTGGGAAAGAATAAGAAGGATAAACATCAATCGAACAGAAGCAGTTTATTTATATTTTAACTTGTGAAGATGGATTCTTATACGTATTCCCTAACTATTCAAATAAAAATATTTTACCACTTTATTGTTGTTCAGTTATAGCTATGTCTTTGTGACACTATTTGATGCTTTTGTGGCAAAGATACTGGAGTAGTTTGACATTTCTTTCTCCAGCTCATTCTACAGATGAGAAAAATGAGGCAAACACAGTTAATGACTTGCCCAAGGTCAAAATTTTATTTGTAAAAATATTCTGAAGGAAACAGTTTGTAAGTAACTTCTCCAACTGTATAAAAATGCTGAGATGTCAGGAGATTTTCTTTTGTCATTTTTATGTTTCATGACCTCATCATAATGAATGATGCAAGCATTAGGTGAAATATTAAATAAAGGGAAAATTATTGAACTATTCAATATCCTAAGGTTTTTTCCCCTCCTTTTCTCCTTAAATTGGAGATATTCACATTACCCTTATTCCCAAATTCAAAAAATACTTCTAAATCTATGAAATATATTTTAAAGTTAGATTTTTTAAAAGTACTTTTGCTATGTTTCATAGTGAAAAATTCACTGACTTTGGAATTACAGTACATTAGCTCAAAACCTGCCTTTGATCCTTACTACCTATGTGACATTGTGTCTCACTTTTTTACTTTTAAGATGAGAATATTACTCTGTAATATTTACTTATAGTGTGATTGGTGTGGTAATGAAAAACCAATTTAATTTAGGTAGAATTGTCATTTTGATTATCTTGCCTTGGTCTACCTATGAGCAATTCACATTTTTCTAATTGGTTAGACCTGGTTTTATTTATGTGAAAAATATTTTGTAATTATATTAATATAATGTCTGAGTTTGACTTGGGAGGCAGATTCCCAAGTATATTATCTTGTCTTCATTTACTTTAAATGGAATTTATATTTCTATCTCTTGTTGCTGGGCTTTGTTGGTAATATATAGAAATATATAGACAATTTATGTGGGTTCATTTTATATCCTGCTACTTTAATAAAGTTGCTAATGGTTTGAAGTATTTTTTAACTTAATATCCTAAGTATATCATCAAAATATTTGCAAAGTGAGTCTTGTTTTATTGTTGCCTAGAAATTCTGATTCCTTTAATTTAATTTTCATTTCTTATTGTTAAAGCTAACATTTCCAATACGATATTGAATAATGGGAATGATAATGGGAATCATTGTTTCATTCCTGATCTTATTGGTATTGCTTCTAGTTAATCTAAATTGCTTATGATTTTAAGGAAACTCCATTTATTCTTATGCTTGCTAGTGTTTTTTTTAATAGAAATTGATGTCCTTATTTTTCAAAGGCCTTTTCAGCATCTATTAAGATATATGTGATTTCTGTTAATTTTGCTATTTATATGGTCTATTATGATCATTGTTGTCATAATATTGAACTCTTCCTGCATACCAGTGTATGATTCTGGTGATAACTTGCTACAATCCCTTTGCTACAATTGTATTTAAAAGTTCTGCATCAATATTCATTAGGGAGATTGCTTTATAATTTCTTTGTTTGTTCTGTCCCTTCCTGGTTTAGGAATCAACATGATGTTGGTGTCATAAAAAGAATTTGAAAGAACTCCTTCATCTATTTTTTCAAATAGTTTATATAGAATTGGAATGTGAAGTTTTCTAAAGGTTACTCAGGCTCCTACCAATTCTTTTATATAGATGTTTCCATAGGTTCTGTCTAGGATCATTTTACCCAAACTTTTTTTTTAATAAAGAAATTTTATTTTTCTAAATTTTACAGTTGCATACCCAATTCATTGATCTTCTCTTTTTGCTGTTTTATTCATCTAAATACTTAGAGATGTAAAATTTTGCCTAAAACTGCTAAAAATTATTAAATGATGTCTCACCCTTATCCTTATCAATATGAAATTGTTATTTCTATGATTTGTTGTTTGATACATACATTTTAAAAAATTAAGTTATTTAGTTTCCAATTGATTCTTAGTTTATCTTTCTCTGGCCCTTTATTACATGAAATTTTTGATGCATCATAATCTGAAAAATATGCACTTAAAATTTTGCACTTAACTTTTCTGTATTTCATTATGGTGTTTTCATGCCCTAGTATATAACCAATTTTTGTGAAGTTGGCACAGAGGAAAAAAGGTATATTCTTTTCTATTCCCATTCAATTTTCTCAAGAGGCCTATCACCTCTTAAGTTTCTAAAAATTCTATTCACCTTCTTGACTTCCCCCTTTATTTGGTGGTAAAGATTTATTTAATTCTGAGAGAGAGAGAGAGAGAGAGAGAGAGAGAGAGAGAGAGAGATTGCCTCCCACTAACATAGTTTTGCTGACTATTTTTTCCTATAATTCCTTTAGCTTTTTCATTAAGCTTTTGATACTATATGACTGGCTGCATATAGATCCAATATTGAAATTACTTCATTGTCTATGGCTCCTTTTAAGAAAATGTAGTTTAATTCATTATCCCTTTTAATTAGATCTATTTGCTATGCCTGAGATCATGATTGCTACTATTGCTTTTTTTAAAAATTTCAGCTGAAGCATAATATATTCTGCTCTTGTCTTTTACCTTTACCTTGAAGGCATCTTTCTGCTTCAAATATGTTTCTTATAAAAAATATACTGTGGGATTCTGGTTTTTAATCCACTTTGCTATCTGCTTTCATTTTATGTAAGAATTCATTCCATTCACAATGACATGATTACTAACTCTGTATTTCCCTCCATCTTATCTTACCCATTCATTCTTTTCACTTTATTCTTTGCCCTTATCCCTCTTCACCATTGTTTTATCTGACTGTTTCTTCCCTCAATCTTCCTCCCTTCTTTTAGGCCCCTTCCTTTTTTTCTCCCTTTCTGCTTTTTACTTTTAATTTTCCCCTCCCTTCTATCAGCCCTTTCTTAGAGTAGGAAAAATGTTTAAACCCAATTGGAAATGTATGTTATTTTGATTTTTAGCCAAATCTTTTGAGAGTGTTCACATGCTTTCTTTCCCTGTACTATAATAGGTACTTTGTTGCATAACTCATGTTGTATCATTTATTCTCTAATGATTCAACCTTCTTTTCCAGTTTAACACTTTTCATGTCTTAATTTTTTTATACCCATCTTGTACCCATACTCTCTATAAAGTATACTTATTTCAACTGATAGAAGTTCAATTCTCAAATGTTATAATAACAACATTCATCTGGAGAAAAAAAGGTCAAGAATATCAAGGGAATTAATAAAAAAAAATTAAAGGAAGGTGGTTTAAATCTACCAGATCTAAAACTGTATTAGAAAGTAACCATCATCAAGACTTTCTTGTTCTGGCTAAGAAATAGAGAAGCAGATCAAAGATCGGATACAAAAGAAATAGTAATAGATGACTATAACAATCTCCTGTTTGAAAAACCAAAGATTCTAACTTGTGGGATAAGAACTTACTGTTTGACAAAAACTGTTGGGAAACTGGAAAATAGCATGACAAAAGATAGGCAGACCCATATCTCATACCCTATAACAAGAAAAGATCCAAAGGGGTACTGGATTTAGACATAAAGGGTGACATCATAAGCTACTTAGGAGAACAAGGAATAGTCTATCAGATTTAGAGAACAGGGAGGAGTTTATGACCAAAGAAGAGATAGAGACCATTATGAATTGAAAAATAGGGGTGACTAGGAGGCATAGTGGATAGAGCAACAGCCCTGGAGTCAGGAGTATCTGAGTTCAAATCCGGCCTCAGAGACTTAATAATTACTTAGCTGTGTGGCCTTGGGCAAGCTACTTAAACCAATTTGCCTTGCAAAATCCTAAAAAAAAATTGCCAAGTAGGTAATTTTCAACTTCAATAAATTAAAAAGATTTTGCACAAATAAAACCAATGCAACCAAGATTAGACAGAATGCAGAAAGCTAGGAAACAATTTTCACAACTAGTGTTTCTGATAAAGGACTTATTTTCTACAATTGATAAATGGTAAAAGGATATGAACAGGTAGTTTTTGATGAAGAAATGAAAACTGTCCATATTCATATAAAAGAGATGCAAGTAAGTATTAATTAGAGAAATGCAAAGTGAAACACCTGTTAGGTATCAACTCAAACCTATCAGATTGACTAAAATGATGAAGAAAATGATCAATGTTGGAGAGAATGTGGGAAAACTGGGAAACTAATGTGCTGTTGGTAGAGTTGTTAATTGATCCAACCATTCTGTAGAGCACGTTGTAATTATGCCCAAAGCAATTTGCAACTGTAAGTACACTTTTCTCCAGGAATACCACCACTAGGACTATATCATAAAGAGATCATAAAAGGAGGAAAAGATCCACATTTTCAAAAATAATTATAGGAGTTATTTTTGTAGTGACAAACAATTGGAAATTGAGGTAATGCCCACCAACTGGGAAATGATTGGAAAAGTTATAGTATATGAATGTTATGGAACAGAACTAGAAAAATATTGTACACATTAACAGAAACATTATGAGATGTTGAGGAACATTTGTGAGGAACACAACTGTGAAGAACATAATTCTTCTTAGCAATTCAGTTTTCAAGGATAATTGTGAGAGACCTATTATAGAAAATGCTATTCGCATTTAGATTAAACAAAACAAAACAAAACTATGGAGTCTGAATGAAGAGCAAAACATATTATATTCACTTTTTAAAAATTTCTTTTAGTTTTTCTGTCTTTCTTTTGTTTTTTCCCCTTAGTTTAAAATTCTGTTTCACAAAATGAAGAATTGGAAATATGTTAAACACAATTGCACATGGACAACCTTTATCAGGTTTGCTGCTGAGTTCTAAAAATTCATGTGTAAAAGAAATTGTTTTCTGCCTGTTTCTTGATCTGTTTCTACTCTATGTGAACCAATCAACTGAATTTAGATTATAGGCTCCTAAAGATAGATCATTTTTGATCAAACAGGTAATAAATAATTTACAAATGTGATAAGTAATAGATATCCCTTGAATTCAGATAAACCAAGTAGACCTGATCATCATTGAATACTTAATAAATGAATAAGAAATAATTATTAATGGCCGAGAAATTTTTGATTTCCATTCAAATGAAGTCTAGGTTTCAGCTACAAGATTTATAGTATTCAACAGATTAGCCTACCTGAATTTGCTTATTATGTAAAATAACCTATAACTCATGTGTTTTCTCTTCCCTCAAACAAAGTAGAGGGAATTGTAAATGTTTTTCTTGGACTTCATTTCAAAAATGTGAATCAGAAAGCGAAATTTTACATATTGATAATTTTGAAATGATTTTATTTTTATGTTCTACCCTATCATTGATCTATGGAATTCTGAACATGATGTCATTTTTAACAAGGGAGGACCAAAATCTGCTCTCAAATATTGATACTGAGTTGCTTTGAGGTTCACATAGGTAATAAAAATAAAATGTTTTCCCTACCCTGATTCATTGCTTACAATGATACATTCTTTTCTCATAGAACTGGGGAATTAAATGGGAAAAATAAAACAGTATATGGAAAAAATAAACATTAGTAAATTAATTTCCATAATCAGAACTTGAAGTTTCATTATGGATTAGGCCACTATGACTTAATGGGGATCCTAAATTAGAAAAAAACAAATATATTACTTTTCATTTTCTCTGGATATACCTTTGGTAAAGATATTTAACATATGAAGATACACTTTATTATAATACTATTAGTTGTCGAAGTTTTAGTTTTAATCCATTCAATACAAAATTTGTGTCCTGCAAATATTCTTATGACTAGAACTTAAACTGAACCAAAAAGATTAGACATATTTTGTGGCATAAAATTAAAAGTATGAAACTCTGGAATTATCTCTGATATTTCCAATCAATCCCTTCACAACAAGGAAAAATAATACATGGAAAATCTTTTTTTAATGTGAAAATTTTGCCAATAAATTTGGCGTCCTACCTTATCGTAAGGAAAGAAAAGAAACATCGGTTAAGCTCCTACCATTCAATAGTCATAACTATTCTAAGTACTATTCAAATTACTTCATTTGATCTTCAAAACAATCCTGTAAGGTGGGTGCTATTATTATTATTATTATTATTATTATTATTATTATTATTATTATCCTAATATTGCAGTTGAAGGAACTGAGACAGACAGTGGTTAAGTCTGATACCAGATTCTAAGGCAGGTCAACTCAGCATTCTATCAACTAAGCCACCTTGCTTCCTAATTATAGATTTTTCTTTTAATCTTAGGAGAAATAATGAGAGGAGAGTTGTGTTATTAGTCTGTAACACTAAAAGGAGTTTCCCTATCCATGAGCATCCCATTATACTTGTGAAACCTTTGGTCCAGATCAGAATATATGTATACATTTGTATATAATTATTTATATACTTTTGTTGTTGTATTTACTATTTTTATAAGTATAAGAAATTCCTTATGCCGATATAGATCTTCAGTCAGTCTGTACTCTATTGTCTTATAGAATCATTTGGTGCATTGAGGTTCTAATGATTCATATAAGGTCACCTTGATTAATAGTATTCATGAGAGGGCAAAATGTGAACCTAATTCTCAAGCTCAAGGGTTTTTATCAGTTACTACACACATACACACACACACACACACACACACACACACACACCACATATAAATATGTATATGTATACTTATGTATCTATGTATGTACATGATGGATGGATAGATCATAAACAGTTTGGTCATAGTTGGTTTGCTTATGTATGATCAGAGATAAGTATAAGATTATCTTGAATAATAAGAGGCCTTCTATTTCTTGTTCAATGAAGCTATCTGGGGCTCATAAATGTAACATATGTTTTAGTTTTGCTTTTACCCCTTTAAGATGATGAACTTTTTAAAGAATTTTTTCTCTATCTCTCTGTTTCTCTGTTTCTGTCTATCTCTCTGTCTCTGTCTCTCTGCCTCTGTCTCTGTCTCTCTGTCTCTTTCTGTGTCTCTCCATCTCTCTCTCTGTTTCTCTCTGTCTCTATCTCTGCATCTCTCTGTCTCTCTGTCTCTGTCTCTCTGTCTTTCTGTCTTTGTCTCTCTGTCTCTCTATGTCTCTCTGTCTCTCTCTCTGTCTCTCTCTGTCTCTCTCTCTGTCTCTGTCTCTCTCTTTCTCTCTCTCTCTCTCTCTCTCTCTCTCTCTCTCTCTCTCTCTCTCTCTTCCCCTTCTCATTTCTCATTTTTGTCCTGCACCTTACCCTTGCTGGCCCTTCAGGGATGATTCATGTCCATTTTGACAGATTTTCTTTGGTTTCATTGTTAATTATAACTGATGATTTCCCTTCCTTTGTAAATTCCTATTACTGGATAATATCAACACTAGAACAACAAACAAAATGTTTTCAAAGTAAGAGGTGATCTGATCTTCATAAAGGTTAGTGATCTTTTTCTTTGAACAGAATGAAGCCTTAAGGAATGTCATAAATTACATGCCACAGGCCTAAAAAAGATGCAATGTATTGCTTATTATAAGCATTCCTCCCCCAGCTTGTCTTTTGAAATATTACAATTAGTGGTTCAATTGAGAATTCTACTTTGCTTGAATTCATGAAGAAGAGGAATCATGATGCAGCATTTAAAATTTGCTTTAACTTGAAAAAAGACTATTAAGTAATTATAGTTATTTTCAAAGACCATAAGTGTTACTGATCAATAATGTCTGCTTTCAAGAGACTCTTGCATTCTAATTTTGGATTTGCCAGCATGTTATTCTTACATTGCCAATGTATGTGGGAAAATTGTGAAAAAAACACACTTAACACTTTTTTTTTACTTCTTTTGCCAAAGAATTTTTAAACTCTTCCAAAAACATTTATTAATATAGTTTATTTTAATAAAAAATAAAGACCTACTGTGTGCAAGGTCTGAGAAGTACTGAAATATAAATTAAATGGTCTTGCTCTCAAGGACTTTATGTTCTACATAAGCAGACGATCTTAACCTTTTTGGTATCATAGATCCCTTGGGCAGTCTGGTGAAACCTTTGAATGCCTTTTCAGAATACTTTTGAATTCTAAAATATGTAATATTAAAAACATAACTAAAAAGAGTTATCAAACTATTAAAATATTCATAAAATCTATTTACTAACCCGTATTAAAGGGCTGTCACATATAAACAGACAAATAAGTACAAGATAATTTGATGGAGAGAATACAAATAACTATAAAATTGGAAAATGTTTTAGGTAAGAAACAGTATTCAAATGGTGTTCTACTTGACTCTATCACTAAGCTCTTTATGCTAGGAATGGAGGTTCATTTTGCTTTCCTTCTTCACATCCAACTTGACCATCTGCAATACTCCCCTCAAATCCTCCATTCTTTAGGAGTGCTCTATCCACTATGCGACCTAGTTTCTGGAATTATTGTTTAATAGTCATTATAAGGTACTTTGGAACTTCCACCCAAGATGGCAGAGAGAAGACAGGCACAATTCTAAAGTCTCCTGATCTTTCCCCATCTATCATATAAAAAAAAAAACCTCTTAACAGTAATCCGACCCACAAAACCCAGAAATAAAAGCCAAGAGAAAGAACATCTACCTCAGGATTTGTCTCCAGCAGCAGCATTGGTGGAATTTGGGTGGTTAAGTCTGGGCTCAGAATGCGGTTCAGCACTGGATCAGCCAGATTAGCAGCTGAAGTAGAGTCAGGAGTCTGAGGGCCAGGGAGCTGGACCTGTTGGATCAGTGGTGGGGCTAGATGGGGGGGCTTGAATCAGCTAGGGAGCAGAAGTACTGGTGTTGGTGCTGTCCCTCTGAAGCTTGCTGGGGAGGGGGGGAGAGCTCTGGTGCAGGAGAGCTGCTGAAACTGTCCCTGGGCTCCTCTGGCCTGAGGAACACAGAGTCTACCCCTCCTTTGCTGCTAAGGCCTCTGCCCAGAACAAACATTTGCAAACAAATTCTGCCTCAGGCCCAGGTATGTGAGCAGAAGAATCAGCCCAGCTGACAATCCAGAGAGCAATGACCTCAGACTAGAGTAAAGAGCACCATTGATTGAAGGCAAAAGAATTCAATAGCTCCAACTCCTCCCTTCAAGCAAAGGGAGAAGGCCTCAATCAAGGTCACAGACACTCCAGAGAAAGAAACCAGCACCTCGTACTGCCCAGCCCGAGAAATTGCATTCAGTCAGTAAAGCCTATAGAGATCCCAAGACCTGTGAACTAGCCCCTCCCCAACTCAGGGCCTTAGCAAAATGAAGACGGGTCAGTGGAAAGGTGAATCCATAGAAAAATTCTTGGAAGGGAAAGACCCTAACTCAGAAAGACCTGCAACCTCTGAGGAGAACACGATCTGGTCTTCAGTACAGAAAGACTTCCTTGAAGAAATAAGGAAGGAGCTTAAAAATAAACTGGAAAATTTGGGAGAGATAATTAATACCTTACAACAAGAAAACAAATCCTTAGAAAATACAATTGGACAATTACAAAATGAGAATAAATCTCTCACATCATCAATTGGAAAAATACAAAATAAGAATAATTCTCTTAGATGCTCAATTGGTAAAATGAAAAAAGAAAATGATTCTCACAAAACGTCAATGGGTCAAATTGAAAGCTCTTTCAAAAGTAGAATGGACCCATTGGAAAAGGAGTTGCAAAAGGTTAATGAAGAAAACTCCTCCCCGCAAAAGAACTGAGTCTGCAGAAACTAATGACTCCATGAGACAGCAAGAGCCATTTGAACAAAATCAAAAAAATAGAAAAAATAGCAGAAAATGTAAAAACACCTCATCAACAAGACCACTGACATTGAGAATAGATCAAGGAGGGGCAACCTGAAAATTATAGGATTTCCTGAAAGCAATGAAAAGGAAAAAAAAATCCTGCCTGGACATAATATTACAGGATCTAATGATAGAAAATTGCCCTGATATCATGTAACCAGAGGACAAAGTAGTTATATAAAGAATACATTGATCCCCTCCAGAAAAAGATCCTAAAATGAAAACACCAAGGAATGTTGTGGCCAAATTCCAGACCTATTAGATAAAAGAGAAAATCCTACAAGCAGCCAGAAAGAAACAATTTAAATATCAAGGAGCTACAGTAAGGATCACGCAGGACCTGGCTGCATCAACATTAAGGGATCGAAGGGCCTGGAATGAGATATTTAGAAGACTAAGGTAGCTTTGAATGCAGCCAAGAATCTACTATCCTGAAAAGCTGAGCCTTCTCTTCCAGGGAAAAAGATGGACATTTAATGAAATGGAAGATTTACAAAAATTCCTGATGAAAGGACCAGAGCTAAATGTAAAATTTGGACATCAAACAGGAGGTTCAAGAGACACATGAAAAGGTAAAAAAAAAAGGAGGAGGTGGAAAAAGGAAAAAATAAACTGCTATCCAGTAAGTTGAAACTGGCTATATCCCAGCATGGGGAAAAAATTCTCATGAACCTTGAGAATTGTAACTCTAACAGAGAGAATATACCTAGCCAGAAATGATGGACATTCATGATCTATACATGAGACTGCTATCTAATGGGGTGTAACTGGCTTTAACCCCATTTGGGAGAAAGACTCTAATAACTCTCAGGAATTTTGACTTTATTCAACAGAATATACTGAACTAGAAGGGATAGACACTCAGAATTTTCTATGACTCAGATAGAATGATCTAAAAAAACACTACCTCCTTAAAAAGGGGGACAGGAAAGAGAAAGGAGGAGGGAAGGGATTGAATGGGGTAAATCTCATTACACTGAGAGGTACAGAATACCTTTGGTAATAGAGGGGAAGAAGGGAGCAGATGAGAAACACCTGAATCTTCTTCTCATCAGACTTAGCTTAAAGTCAACCTACACATCCTGAGTTAACTTATAAAACACCTAACCTTTCAAGTATTAAAAGGGGAAAAGGGGAGGGGGGGCAGAGAAAGGGAAGGGGAGTGGGGGGAAAAGGGGGGAATAAAAGGAAGGGAAGGGAAAAGGGAAAAAGGGAAAGGGGAAAGAAAGGGGAGGTGGTGATATAGGAGGGCAAACACACTGAAGGGGGTGGTATTCAGAAACAAAATACTCAGGAATATGGATAAGGGGGGAAGGGTAAAAATACAAACAGAGAGAAGATAGCATGGAGGGCAATAAAGAATTAGTAATCATAACTTTGAATGTGAATGGGATGAACTCTCCCTTAAAACGTAAGCAAATAACAGAGTCCATTAAAAACCACAATCATACAATATGCTGCTTACAAGAAACTCATTTGAAGCAGAGAGATACATATAAAGTAAGGGTAAAAGATTGGAGCAAAATATATTTTGCTTCAACTGAAGTAAAAAAAGCAGGGGTAGAAATCCTTATCTCAGACAAAGCAGCTACAAAAATAGATAGCATTAAAAGAGATAAGGAAGGAAACTTTATACTCCTAAAAGGTACCATAGACAATAAAGTTATTTCAATAATGAATATATATATGCTCCCAGTGGGATAGCACCCAAAATAATAGAGGAGAAGCTGAAAGAACTGCAGGAAGATATAGACAGCAAAACTCTATTAGTGGGAGACCTCAAACTCCCACTCAGATCTAGATAAATTGAATCATAAAATAAACAAGAAAGAAGTTAAGGAGGTAAATAGATTGTTAGAAACATCAGATATGGTAGAGTTATGGAGGAAACTGAAAGGGGACAGAAAGGAATATACCTTTTTCTCTGCAGTACATGGTGCTTATACAAAAATTGACCATGTACTAGAACATAAAAACCCTAATGATCAGCTGCAGAAAGGAAGAAATAGTCAATACATCTTTCTCAGATAACAATGCAATAAAAGTCATATGCAATACTGTGCCAAAGGGGTGGCTAGGTGGCGTAGTAGACAAAGCACTGACCTTGGAATCAGGAGTACCTGGGTTCAAATCCAGTCTCAGACACTTAATAATTACCTAGCCATGTGGCCTTGGCAAGCCACTTAACCCCATTTGCCTTGAAAAAAAAACAACTTAAAAAAATACTGTGCCAAGAAGATATAGATCCAGAACAAATTGGAAACTGAATAACCTCATTTTAAAAAATGAGTGGACCAAAAAAACAAATTATAGAAAGAATTAACCATTTTATCCTAGATAATGATAATAATGAAACAGCATACCAAAACCTATCGGATTCATACAAAGCGAATCTCAGGGGATATATTATAGCTCTAAATGCTTACATGAATAAAATGGAGAAAGAGGAAATCAATGAGCTAAACAGGAACCTAAAAGAATTAGAGAAAGAACAAATCAAAAATCCCCAATTAAATACCAAATTAGAAATTCTAAAAATTAAAGGAGAAATTAATAAAAGCAAAAGCAAAAAACTATCGAATTAATAAATAAAACCAAAAGTTGGTATTATGAAAAAACCAATAAAATTGATAAGCCTCTGGTTTGATTTAAAAAAAGAAAGAAGAAAACCAAATTGCTAGTATCATAAACAAAAAAAGGTGAACTCACAACCAATGAGGAGGAAATTAAAAGTAATACTTCGAAATTATTTTGCCCAACTCTATGCCAATAAATTTAATAATCTAAATGAAATGGATGAATATTTACCAAAATATAAGTTGCATAGGTTGAATGAAGAGATTAACTACCTAAACAAACCGATTTCAGAAAAAGAAATTCAACAAGCCGTCATTGAACTCCCTAAAAAACAAATCTCCAGGGCCTTATGTATTCACAAGTGAATTCTACCAAACATTTAAGGAACAAATGGTTCCAATTTTATATAAACACTTTGGAAAAATAGGGAAAGATGGAACTCTGCCTAACTCTTTCTATGAAACCAATATGGTGCTGTTACCTAAACCAGGAAGAGGTAAAACAGAGAAAGAAAATTATAGACCTATGTCCTTGATGAATATAGATGCAAAAATCTTAAATAAAATCTTAGCAAAATGATTACAGGTTATCACGAGGATAATACATTGTGATCAAGAAGGATTTATCCCAGGAATGCAGGGTTGGTTCAATATTAGGAAAACTGTTAGTATACTCAATTATATCAACAACAAACCTATCCGAAATTATATGATCATATCAATAGATGATGAAAAAGCTTTTGACAAAATACAGCATCTATTCCTACTAAAAACACTAGAGAGTGTAGGAATAAGTGGACTGTCACTTAGAATAATTTGCAGTATCTATCTGAAACCAGCAACAAGCATTATAGTCAATGCGGAGAGGCTAAAGGCATTCCCAATAAGATCAGGGGTGAAACAAGGGTGCCCATTATCACCACTACTATTCAATATTGTATTAGAAACGTTAACTTCAGCAATTAGAGAAGAAAAAGAAATTGAAGGAATTAGAATTGGAAAGGAAGAGACAAAATTCTCATTCTTTACAGATGATATGATGGTCTACCTAGAGAATCCCAAGAAATCATCCAAAAAACTACTGGAAACAATGAACAATTTTAGTAAAGTTGCAGGTTATAAAATAAACCCTCATAAATCCTCAAATTTTCTATATATGTCTAGCAAGATATAGCAGGAAGTGGTAGAAAGAGAAATCCCATTCAAAGTATCCTCAGACAATATAAAATACTTGGGAGTAAATTTGCCAAGACGGACTCAGAATCTTTTTTGAGAACAATTACAAACACTTCTCACACAAACTGAATCAGATTTAAATTACTGGGCAAATATCAAGTGCTCATGGATAGGTAGAGCTAATATAATAAGAATGACAATTCTACCAAAACTAAACTATCTGTTTAATACCCTACCAATCAAAATTCCAAAAAATTACTTTGATGAGTTAGAAAAAATTGTAAGTAAATTCATATGGAGAAATAAAAAGTAAAGAATTTCCAGGAGCTTAATAAAAAAAAGTGCAAAGGAAGTGGCTTGGGGCAGCTAGGTGGCGAAGTGGATAAAGCAACGGCCCTGGAATCAGGAGTACCTGGGTTCAAATCCAGTCTCAGACACTTAATAATTACCTTGCTGTGTGACCTTGGGGAAGCCACTTAACCCCATTTGCCTTGAAAAAAACTAAAAAAAAAAGAAGGTGGCTTAGCCCTACCTGATCTAAAATTATATTATAAAGCATCAATCATCAAAACTGTTTCGTATTGGCTAAGAAATAGAGTGGTGGACCAGTGCTATAGACTAGGTGTAAAAGCAGGAGATGATTATAGAAAGCTGCTGTTTGATAAGCCCAAAGAGTCCAGCCATTGGGATAAAAACTCCCTCTTTGATAAATCTGCTGGTATAATTGGAAGTTAGTATGGAAGAAACTTAGATTAGACCAACACCTCACACCCTTTACCAAGATAAGATCCAAATGCTTACAGCACTTAGACATCAAAAACAACACTATAAGCAAATTAGAAGATCAAAGACTAGTTTACCTGTCAGATCTACTGAAAGGGGAACAGTTTATGACTAAGGAAGAGTTGGAGAACATCACCAAAAACCCAATTGGATGATTTTGATTACATTAAATTAAAAATCTTTTGCACAGATAAAACCACTGTAACCAAGATCAAAAGAAATGTAGTAAATTGGGAAACAATCTTTACAACTAAAGATTCCAACAAAGGACTCATTTCTAAAATATACAGAGAACTGAGTCATATTTTTAAAACAAAAAGCCATTCCCCAATTGACAAATGGTCAAAGGATATGCAAAGACAATTTATATATGAGGAGATCAAAGCAATCCATAGCCATATGAAAAATTGCTCTAAATCATTAATTATTAGAAATAGAAAATTACAGCTTCTCTGAGGTACATCCTCACACTTCTCAGATTGGCCAATATGACTAGAAATGATAATGATCATTGTTGGAAAGGTTGTGGGTAATCTGGGACATTATTACACTGTTGGTGGAGCTGTGAATTCATCCAACCTTTCTGGAACAAAAATGTACATGCCCTTTGACCCAGCAATAGCACTACTGGGTCTATATCCTGAAGAGATTATGAAAAAGGGTAAAAACATTACTTGTACAAAAATATTTATAGCAGCCTTGTTTGTTGTGGCGAAGAATTAGAAATCAAGTAAATGTCCTTCATTTGGGGAATGGCTTAGCACACTGTGGTATATGTATGTCATGGAACACTATTGTTCTATTAGAAACCAGGAGGGACAGGATTTCAGGGAAGCCTGGAGGGATTTGCATGAACTGATGCTGAGTGAGATGAGCAGAACCAAAAAAAATCCTGTATACCCTAACAGCAACATGGGAGTGATAATCAACCTTGAAGGACTCCCTCATTCCATCAGTGCAACAATCGGGAACAATTTTGGGCTGTCTGCAATGAGAGTGCCATGTGTATCCAGATAAGTAGATGTGGACTTTGAACAAAGCTCAAGGACTCTTCCCTTTAATTTAGGGGTAAAAAACAGATATCTTATTGTCTGATTTTTTTACCTCTTAGACTTCTTGTCTCTTCTTTAAGGATATGATTTCTCTCTCATCACACTCAATTTGGATCAAGGTACAACATGGAAACAAGGTAAAGACTGACAGATTGCTTTCTGTGGGGAAGGGGGTTGGGAGAGGGAAGTAAGATTGGGGGGGAGGGAAATTGTAATACTCTAATAACATATTTAATAAAAAAAAATAAATTAAAAAATAAAAGCATCAGGGACAGCCAGTGGGAAAAAAACAAAAAAAAAAAAACAAGGTACCTTGGACGATTGTTTTGAGCCCCCAGGGGTTTCACAAACCACTGAATGGAAACAACTAAATTAAAAGATTGCTAAGATGTTTTGTTTATAAGATTTTGTAATCCATTAGTCTAATATGCTTCAATTTAAATAGAATTTATTATAATGTCAAAAATGCTGGTTCTCATGTAAAAGTCTCATTGTGAATCATGATTATATTGTTTTTTATTCTACAAGTGCATAGAGTCACTGATAGATATGCAGAATACATCTGTGATGCTAATATAATCAAGTAAAAATTGAACTTTTCAGTGCATCAGCACTTTAAACTTATTTCCTGATTAAATTTAAAACAAGTTTTCAATCTTAGCTCAGTACAATAAACTTTTTTTTTCAATTTCTACTTCTAGGATTTAGAACTGTTGGGGAAAGATATGGACCTGTTCTCTTTTTGCTCTCTATAATTTTCATCTAAATTTAGACCCTTATCTCTCTATTGCTTATCAATCTTTTAAAAATATTATTCGTATTTTTCTGGAACTAGCAAATTTTCTAAACCATAAAGCAAATTAAGATAAGCAATTATTATATGTTGATGACAATGACTAATCACCATTATATAATCAATAGAGGAAGAGATTTACATTCACTTCAGTCACAGTCAGTAAAACATGTAAATGCAGATAATAAGGTTCTTGGTCATAGAATCTGACCATTGATTAACTTAGAACTGAAGTAGATTCAGGAGTACTGATGCCATGTTTTAAATAGGCGAAGTAGAGAGCTTGGCAAGCTAAATGAGTTCAATCAATATGATCATAATGACCTTCTTCTTTTGTTTTTATTTCTTATCATAATTATTATTAATTTATATACATATGATATGCACAAATATGATAGGCAGGATAAAGAAAAAGGAAATTGTATACATCAAATATATATGTATAAATACTTATATATAATGCACATAGCAATAATGATTACCAGAAGCAGAGTTATATGCAAAAGAATTACTAATAATAATAATAAGTGGAAGAAAAAGTAGGTTTGTCTTTGTAATACTATTAGTGCATAGAACATTTCTCCTCAAATCATAGGTATAAATTATTTTGCAAACTTTGTCACTATATAAATGCTAGCTATTATTATTGCTTCTACTGTACTAATACTGCAGCTTCTGTTTCTGCTTTTACTACTATTTCTTTACTAATACTGCAGCTATGAAGATTATTCCATTAATATTAATATTGCTTTTATACTTAGATGAAATTGAGACTCAGAGAGGAGGTAATTTGCATTGTAGAGTCATATGTTTTAATGTTGAAATTGAATTTCAAGCACAAGTCTCCTTAATACAAATGCAGGTCTCCTCTGTTAAAAAGAAAAAGTCTTGACAACCATACTTTCCAAGAATTTGGAAGCAAATCCCTTTGAAAGAGTAATGAAATTTCTGGAGATAGCATTGACAAGGATTGCTTGACCTCCTTTTAGCTCACCTGCCAGGGTTAGTGTCTGATCAATAGCAAACTATTACTGCCTAATGGCAAAGGAACAAAGACTCTGTTGTCACTATCTCCTGATAGACTAGAGATAGACTTTGCTTTACCTTACAAAATAAGCACTACAATTTCTATTGCTTAGAAGATTGTAAAGAACACATTTTATCCCCTACAAAGACTTCTAATGTCAGTTTAACCAAGAACACAGTTCTCAGATACTAACTCGTAAGATATGTGACAGATTCACACAACTTTTCAAATGCTGTTTCTTTCTCATCTAACAGTTTTATTATATTTTAATGGTGATGAGAGATTTACTGTCATAAAAGAATATATTTTCATTTTGTGTCATATAAAAACCTGGCTCTAATATCCAAATGTTAGACACATCTGTTAATAGACCAGAGAATGACCCTTTCTCTTTTCTAAACCTGACAGCTCACAAAATTTAAAATATAAATATTCACCCTTGCATATTTTCTATTATTTGCCTTTTATAAGAAGTTGTCCCTCCCCCCACAGCTGTGTGTGTGCATATAGATGATATATATATATATATATATATATATGTATATATATACCTTCATGTATTTCTATATTATAAATGCATAAATATATATGTACATACTTATAAACTATTATCAAGACATCCTCACATGGAATCATATATATATATATATATATATATATGTGTATTCTTGGAGTGAAGAGAATCATAAGATAAAATCTGTTGATTGTCAATCATACTAATTTGAATTAGATATCATCTCTATTTAGTTCTATTCCACAATAGCACTTTGATCTGGAATATCTCAGCTTGACTATTGACATTTCTTCTCCTGGTTATTATTGCAGTGAAACCTATCTCACTCTTTTCTATGAAATCTTTACCAATATGAATCCCTAACAGATACTAATGGATTCACATTCACTGAATTTTAGCAGATCCTTTACCACTGTATCAATCAATGGGATAGGCATATTCATCACAATCAGGACTATTCATGATAACAATGCATCAAAAAAAAGTCTCTGAGATATTTCATCTCCTGTAACTAGAAAATTTACACCAAGACTTGTTGATTCATCCTGGTACTTCTACTTATGGGAATATATATATATATATATATATATATATATATATATATATATATATATATATATATATATATAGACAGAAACCACATTTCCCCTTTTTTCTCCAATTTTCCCATAATTTTTCTCTATAATATCTCAAGTCTTTTCGAGTGTAAATGACATTTTCACTTAAAGAAATCCTTATACAGTGTTATCTCTTTCATGCTACATGGGTCTTTACTACTGATGACATTAAGCTAAGGGTCGTTGAAAGTTCCCTTTGCCATAATGCCAATAAATCAGTAGAGGAACTTTCTGGTTCTGGTATCTTGTTGAATTTTGACAACTTGATTTCAACTTTTTCTTCAGCTATTTAACCATCAAAGAGTCAAGTAAAGCCATGAATTTAACTTGTCAAGATTATAGTTTCTTGTCTTTATTCATGAATAATTTTTGGAAGTAGGGTTGCATCTGCTTTTTCAAAATAATCATTGACCACTCAATGTGTATAAAGGGGCAATGTGTTGGTATGGAATGGGAGTTAGTATTGGTTTTAGGGTCATTTCTGACAATATTATTAAATATGTGATCTTGGGCAGGTTATGTTGGCCTCAGGATGGTTAAGAAGATTTTTTTTATAAACAACTGAGATACTGGGTGCCTCAGAAAAATTCAGAAAATGTTACTTTTTTTCCATTAACCGAAAAGATAGAAAAGCTTGGGATCCTATTTTAAAACTACTGGAAAATATGATCGTGAAGTTGACTAGATTTGTTGAACCTACTTTTTAAGTTTATTTTTAAATTTTGCTATTTAGAATGTCCCTTGCATAGGGGAATTGGAGGCATATATATTTGGAAATATATGTCTCTTAAAAGATATGAATAAAATTAGGTAATATTCAATACAATGAAAGATTAAGACTAGAAAACATTCAGATGTTTTTCAGATCTAAAATTCTATTACTCAATGAACTTACACATCATGATGGAAGCTAAATGTGATACTGAGTGCGGAAATCACATTAAAAAAACTGTAAGCATGACACTAATATGTCTAAATGGGACAGTTAGGTGGCATAATGGGTAGAATACTAAACCTAGCGTCAGGAAGAATCATTTTCCTGAGTTCAAATCTAATCTGATCCTTTGCCTACATATCTCCACATTTAGTTAGTTTTTACTAATTAGTTTTCACCGGTTAATTAATTTTAAATAACAAATTACTTTTCACTAGTTAGTTCCATAGTGGAACTTTGGTAATATTTCTTATATTTATCACTTCCTTTTATACTTCTTCTGCCACCATTTAAATCAATTTCTCATTTTTTCTCTCCTAGACAATTATGGTTTTCCTCCTTTCATTATAACCCTGTTGCCATCTATTACATTCTTGACAGTGTTCTCTTCCAGTATTCTTTTACAATGTTGACTGAATATTCTCACTGATGTCCTTTTTTTTATTACAAAGTACTGTGCTTCAAAACACTAAGGAGTTCTCCAAAAGCAAATGGGTGTAAGATCCTGATCTTGATATTCAGGATCCCCCCAAATGATTTGTTATTCCATTGTTGCTCCTTTTTTTGTCCTTTCAGGTAGGAATTCTTTCCATTCTTCTTTTTTGCCCTTGTTCATCTCCATATATTTTTGTTATGATTTGCTTATATCTAGAATGTATTCCTACTTTTCTCTTTTAGTTGATTTTCCTTCCTTCCTTGAAAGCCTAACTCAAGTGCCACCTCATTCTTGAAGAATTCTCTTACTGCCCCTCTCTTTTCCCAAATGTATGGTTTTATTCTTGGATCTCTTTTTCATTTAATATATATTCATTTGAACCAGTTATTTAAGTACATATTTTTCCTTCACTTTTAGATTGCACACTTGCTGAGAGCAGAGTATATGTAATATCTACATTTTCTTTCTTAAAGTATTATATAAAATATATGATTTTAAAACAGTCCTTGAATTGAACTATCTATACTATATTCCTTCTTCCCACTCCTTTTGAAATCCTTTGAACTTAGCTTGTAACCTCTTAAGTGAAATCATATTAACTTATTTAAAATTGTCAGTCATAATGTAGTTGCTAGCTGTACCTTTTCTCCTTGACCTCTCAGATATTTGACATTTCTGACCATCTTCTCTCCTTGAATATATATGTGCATTTTATTCCTTTCTGGGTTTTTATGAAATTGCATTCTTGGTTCTTTTTTTTTGCTTGTCTATTTACTCCCCGGTATCCTTTACTTGATGATGTCTAAAAGGGTCTGCTTGGGTTACTACTTTCTTTTTTGTCTGTACCATACTCTTGATAAATTTCTCAACTGCAATTAATTCAATTAGCAACTCTGTTCAGTTCTATCTATCTATCTATGTATCTATCTATTCAATTACCTATTTATCTTCCTTTATATTTATATATATACATAGATGTATGAATATGTGTATGTTCCTGCTCATTTTGCAATCAGACATTGCAAACTCATTGTCAAACTCAATATGTACAAGCTAAACTCATTATTTTAAACTGCCCTATTATTTTTGAAAGTATCACCATCATGGAGCAGCTAGGTGGTGCAATGAGTAGAGCAGTGGCCCTGGAGT
Source organism: Macrotis lagotis (assembly GCF_037893015.1). Lineage (NCBI taxonomy): Eukaryota > Metazoa > Chordata > Mammalia > Peramelemorphia > Peramelidae > Macrotis > Macrotis lagotis. The sequence goes on along the minus strand of NC_133661.1, from coordinate 137,632,180 downwards.
CAGGAAAATCTGAGGTCAAATCCGGCCTCAGACATTTAATAATTACCTAGCTGTGTGACTTAAGTCACTTAACTCCATTGCCTTGCAAAAAAAACCCACAAAACAAAAACAAACAAACAAAAAGAAAGTCTCACCATCAAAATGAATGGGAAGGAGCCAAGACAGCAGTGTAAAGCTAACATGTTCCTAGAGCTTTTCCCTACCAAAGATAAATGAAGCCTCTGCACTAACATTAAAGCTACAGATCTTACCCAAAAAAGAAAAGATCTAAAGAAGTTTTCAATGGTAGACATCAAGGAGGATCTTCAGTGAAGGTCTGTCTCTTTGGGAGGAAAAGGGAAGTAAAGCCCAGGAGGTGGGAGGGGGGAAAGCCAGCAGGAGTCTTTAAGGCACAGTGCAGTCCAGGACCCAACAGCATGACACCAGCACAGGTCCCAGCAGCTAAAAAGCAAGTCAGCAGGGAGGGTCCCAAACCCAAACAAAGTCCAAACCCTGGGAATACTAGGGCATGAGAATACTTGGTTGGAAGCAAACCCTTGAATAGGCAAAAATAAACCTCTGCAAAGTCAAAGTAGGCCTTTATAGGCAACACCCTGGTCAAGGATGAGCCAGGGATCAGAACCCAGTCCTAGCATCTAAAAATCTTGGATCTATACTTCCTTTACCCCAGAAACAGAGCTAAAGCAATAAAGATTTGCCCAAAAGCCAAAAGAGTGCTCACTATAGAAAACTACTTTGAATACAAAGATGATAACAATGCCATGTCTGAAGCAGAAATCAATAACAAAATTACTCACAGGGTAAGTCACAAAAGAGTCTATGAATTGGACTCAAATCCAAAAGCTCATAAAAGAGCTTAAAAACCAAAGAAGAGAGGAAGAATAAAAATGGAAAAAAGAAATGAGAGTCAAGCAGGAAAATAATGAAAAATTGGCCAAAGAAATCTACTTCATTAAAAGTAAAAAATAATCAACTGGTAAAGGAAACACAAAAGCTAATTGATGAAAATAAAACCCTAAAAATTAGAATTAAATGAATAGAAACCAATGAATCCACGAGACTACAAGATTTCAGCCAACAAAATGAAAAGGTTAAAAAAATTGAAGAAAATGTAAAGTACTTTTTAGGAAAAATAAATGACATGGAAAATAAATCAGGAGAGATTATTTATGAATCATCAGACTATCAGAAAGCCTAGATCAAGCAAAAGAAAAGAAAACAACCTACAAAACATCATGCAGGAAGTTGTCAGGGAAAATTGACCAAATCGGCTAGAACAAGAAGAAAATATAGCCATTGGAAGAATACACAGAACTCCTTCAGATTTAAAAACTGCAAGGTAAAATTCCAGAACTCTCAAATAAAGGAGAATTCTGCAAGTAAAAAAAGGAAACAACTTAAATACAAAGGAAACCCAACCAGATTCACACAAGACCCATCAGCTTCAACACTGAAGGTCCAAAGGACCTGGAATAGCATATATTGGAGGGCAAAATACCTGGAATTACAAAAAAGAATTTACCACACTGCAAAATTTGACATATACTGTCAGAGGAAAAGAGGGAAGTTCAATGAAATAGAGGACTTCCAAAATGTCCTGCCAAAAAGACCAGAAATAAATAGATAATTCAATTGCCAAATACATGACTCAAGAGATGCATAAAAAGGTAAATGAAAAGGCAAAGAACAAAACAAAAATAAAATGTTAGTCAAGACCATCAAAATGTATACAACCCAAAAAAGGGAAGTTATAACACTTATATCTCTTGAGAATTGTACTTCTCAGGATAATTAAAGGTTCACATATAATTTAAGAGATTACATTTAGAGGATATGGATATGGCTGGATCCTGTGTCTCCATTGAAGAGGTCCAGGTTGATATCACTATGTTTGAGACAAAAATCCTTGATAAAAAGCAGGGGTGTTTACTCTAAACTTAATTTTGAGTTACTCTAATTCTACTATGCTTACAAATCTTAGTACTTACTTTGATGAGGGCATCATAAACTGGGCAGTCCTGAGTCAATGTCTCCTACAACTTAGAATCAATTGTAAATTTCTTAAGTGAGACATTGAGTGTCCCAGTATTTAGAGACCTTTGAGATTTTTATAGATAATTAAATCAGGATTGGTCTTAATTCATACTTTACTTAAAAAGGGGTTAAGTACCCTAGGTGCGGAGGAGAGGGAAGTGACAGTCTTATAAGTTAATTAAAACAGGGTTGGAGAAAATATCCTTGAGGGATAGGTACAAATGGTTCATGGTTTTGATTTGGTTTTAAGTGATACTTTGGCTCATAAAGATTGTGTGTCCTTGGAGGGTATTTATAAAGGGGGTAAGGTAAAAACAATTGCAATTTGATGCAATTCAAGACTCTTGAAAAGTGTACTTCTAATGAAACAGAAGAAGGGAGAATACTTAGTGATTTAGTGACTTTGAGGTAAGGTTGCTTATCTATCAATCAATCAATCTATGATGGTACTTTGAGCTTATTAAGCAATCAATTAATAAAGCTGTGATTTATGATATCTGATTAATAGTACTTGAGAGATAAATAACACTAGGTGAAGAGGTTCACAGATTATTCAGTTCAAAGGGAAAGAAGGGAAGGTGTGAATCCTGAGTAAATTCTATTCAATGGATTTGGCCTAGAAAGGGAATAAGATACATTACCACTTGGGTTTTTAAAAATATTAGCCTACTCTATAGGAGGCGGGGGTGGAGGGAGGAAAAGACAAGGGAAGAAGGGACTGAGCAAAGGAAGGCAAAGGTATAAGTGAAAATGAACTAAAAGTTAATTAAAAGAAAAGTTAAAGGAGAAAGGGAGTTAACCTTTTGTGAGGAGGAAAGCAAAGAGAAAAATATAAACGGGGAAAGAAAGCATGGACGGAAATAGTAATCTTTATTGCAAATGTGAATGGGTTGAACTGTCCCATAAAACAGATAGCAGAAGGGATAAAAAACCAGAATCCTACCATAAGGTGCTTACAATATAGTGCTTACAAGAAAGGCATTTGAAACAGAAAGGATATTATGCTTCAGCTGAAAGAAAAGCAACAGAGATCTCATTAAAATGGATAAAGAAAGAAACTATATCTTCTTAAAAGGCAAAAGACGTAACAAAGCTATATTATTATTAAACATGTATGCACCTAGTGGTATGACATCCAAATCCCGAGAGGAAAAATTGAATGAAATACAAGGTGACATAGACAACAAAACTATAATATTGGAGGGCCTCAACCACCCTATCTCAGAACTGCATAAATCTAGCCATAAAATAAACAAGAAGGAAGTGAAGAAGGTGAATAAATTCTTAGAAAACTTAGTTAAGTTATACTGCAGATGGAAGCTTAATGGGGAATGAATATACCTTTTCCTTTGCAGTGCATGGCCCACCAAAATTGGTCATTTACTAAGACATAAAAACCTCATAGTCAATGCAGAAAGGCAGAAATAATTGCATACTTCTCAGAACGTGGTACAATAAAAAATTACATGTAATAAAGGGTCATGGGAAGATAAACCAAAAACTAAATGGAAACTAAATAACTAAATTTTAAATAATGGGTACATCAAACAGAAAATTATAGAAATAACCAATAATCATATGCAATAAAATGATAATAATAAGACATCAGATCAAAATTTATTGGACACAGCCAAGGTAGTTTTGAGAATAAACTTTATATAGCTAAATGCTTATGTGAATAAAATAGAGATAGAGGAGATTAATGAATTGTAAATGAAACTAGAAAAAAATAGAAAAAGAAAAAATTAAAGATTTCCAATTAAATACCAACTCAGAAATTCTGAAAATCAAAGTGAGAGCAAGAAAACCATTATCTAATAAATAAAACTAAGAGTTGGTTTCATGAAAAAGTCAATAAATTTAGAAAGAAGATAACCAAATTACCAGTATCAAAAGTGAAAAGGAGGGGTAGCTAGGTGGCTCAGTGGATAGAGCACCAGCCCTGGAGTCAGAAGTACTTGAGTTCAAATCCAGCTTAAGATACTTAATAATTACCTAGCTGTGTGGCCTTGGGTAAGCCACTTAACCCCACTGCCTTGCAAAAAAAAAAATAAATAAAAGTGAAAAAAATGAGCTAACCACCAATGAAGAGGAAATTAAGGAAATAATTTGGAACTATTTTGCCCAAGTGTATGCAATAAATTTGATAACTTGAATGAAATTGATGAATATTTACAAAAATACCAATGACCTAGATTAACAGAAGAGGAAAAAATTACTTAAATAACCCCACTTCAGAAAAAAAATTGAAGAAACCATCAGTAAATTCCTTAAGAAAAAAGTCTCCAGATTCAGATGTATATACAAGTCAATTATACCAAACCTTTAAGGAACAATTAATTCTTATTCTACATAAACTATTTTTAAAAATAAAAGTTCTACCAAATTCCATTTATAACATCAACATGGTGCTGATACCTAAACCAAGAAGAACCAAAAGAGATAGAGAAAATTATATAGTTATCTCCCTAATGGACATTGATGCAAAAATCTTAAATAAAATTTTAGCAATGAGATTACAGCAAATTGTTACTAGGATAAATTACCGTGATCAGGTAGGATTTACACCACTTAGACAGGGATGGTGAAATATTTGGAAATCATACACCATAATTGAACATATCAATAGTAAAACCAACAGAAAGCATATGTTTATATCAATAGATGTTGAAAAAGCCTTTGATAAAATACAACTTCCATTACTATTAAAAACAGTAGAACGTTTAGGAATAAATTCAATTTTCCTTAAAATTATAAGTAATATCAGTCTAAAACCATCAACAAATATTACATGTAATGGGATTATCTTGGAGCATTTACAATAAGATCCAATAAGATCAAGGATGCCCATTATCACCATTAGTATTCAGTATGGTATTAGAACTGCTAGCAGTAGCAATAAAAGAAGAAAAGAAATTGAAGAAATCAGAATTGGCAATGAAGAAGCAAAACTTTTACTCTTTGCAGATGATATGATGGTATACTTAGAGAACCTGAGAAAAATCATATGAAAATCTCCTTGAAACAACAAATTCATCACAGTAGCAGGATATAAAATAAATCCACAGAAATCATCTATATTTCTATATATGAACAATAAAGTCCAAGAGCTAGAATTGAAAGAGAATTTTTATTTAAAATAATTATAGACAACATTAAATACTTGGGACTCTCCCTCCCCAGACAAACCCATAAACTGTATGAACACAAATATAAAGCACTTCTCACTCAAATAAAGTCAGATATTAATAATTGGAAAATGTCTATCGCTCATGGTTAGGTCAAACTAATATAATAAAAATGGCAATAATACCCAAATTAAACTACTTAGTCAGTGCCTTAGCAATCAAACTACCAAATAACTACTTTAATGAACTAGAAAAAATAGAAAAATTTATCTGGAACAAAAAAAGTGCAAGAACAGTAAGGGAACTGATGAAAAAAATTGTAAAGGAAGGTGGCCTAGTTCTACCAGATCTAAAACTATACTGTAAAGTGACAGTCATCAAAACTGCCTGGTACTGGTTAAGAAACAGAGTAATGGTTTGGTGGATTAGGATAGGTTCAAAGGAAACTAAAGTTTCTACTATTTGATAAACCCAAAGACATCAGGTTCTGGGATAAAAACTCACTCTCAAAAATTGTTGGGAAAACTGGAAAACACTATGGCAAAACCTAGGCATAGATCCACACCTCACAAACTTTACCAAAATAAAGTTGGAATGAGTATAGGATTTAGACATAAAGAGTGACACCATAGATAAATTAATAGACCAAGAAATATTCTGTCTATCATATCTATGGAAAGGGGATAAATTTATAACCAAACAAGTATTAGAGCACATTGTTAACTGCAAAATAAATGATTTTGGCCATATTAATTTAAAATTTTTTGGACTAATAAAATCAATACTGCCAACATTAGAAGAAAAGCAGAAAATTGGAAAACAATCTTCACAACAAGAAGGTATGATAAAGGTCTTCCCTTCTAAAATGTATAGAGAATTGCAACAAATTTATGAAGTATAAAGTCACCCCCAATTGATAAATGATTTTCAAATGAAGAAATAAAAGCTATATATAATTATTTTTAAAATTAATTTTATTAAAGATATTATTTGAGTTTTACAATTTCTCCCCAATCTTACTTCCCCCCCCACGGAAAACAATCTGTCAGTCTTTACTATGTTTCCATGTTGTACCTTGATCCAAATTGGGTGTGATGAGAGAGAAATCATATCCTTAGAGAAGAGACAAGAAGTCTAAGAGGTAACAAGATTAGGCAATAAGATATAAGTGTTTTTTCTAAATTAAAGGGAATAGTCTTTGAACTTTGTTCAAACTCCACAGCTCCTTATCTGGATACAGATGGCACTCTCCTTTGCAGACATCCCCAAATTGCTCCCGATTGTTGCACTGATGGAATGAGTGAGTCCTTCAAGGTTGATCATCACTCCCATGTTGTTGTTAGGGTATATAGTGTTTTTCTGGTTCTGCTCATCTCACTCAGCATCAGTTCATGCAAATCCATCCAGGCTTCCCTGAAATTCTGTCCCTCCTGGTTTCTAATAGAACAATAGTGTTCCATGACATGCATATACCAGAGTTTGCTAAGCCATGCCGACGATTGAAGGACATTCACTTAATTTCGAATTCTTTGCCACCACAAACAGGGCTGCTATAAATATTTTTGTACAAGTAATATTTTTACACTTTTTCATCATCTCTTCAGGAAATAGACCCAGTAGTGGTATTGCTGGGTCAAAGGGTATGCACATTTTTGTTGCCCTTTGGGCATAGTTCCAAATAGCTATCCAGAAGGGTTGGATGAGTTCACAGCTCTTACCAACCCGTCCAACAATGATCATTATCCTTTCTGGTCATATTGACCAATCTGAAAGGTGTGAGGTAGTAGCTCAGAGAAGCTTTAATTTGCATTTCTCTAATAATTAATGATTTAGAGCATTTTTTTCATATGGCTATGGATTGCTTTGATCTCCTCATATATAAATTGTCTTTGCATATCCTTTGACCATTTGTCAATTGGGAAATGGCTTTTTGTTTTAAAAATATGACTCAGTTCTCTGTATATTTTAGAAATGAGTCCTTTGTCAGAATCATTATTTGTAAAGATTGTTTCCCAATTTACTACATTTCTTTTGATCCTGGTTACATTGGTTTTATCTGTGCAAAAGCTTTTTAATATTATGTAATCAAAATCATCCAATTGGCTTTTTGGTGATGTTCTCCAGTTCTTCCTTAGTCATAAACTGCTCCCCTTTCCATAGATCTGACAGGTAAAGTAATCTTTGATCTTCTAATTTGCTTATAGTATAGTTTTTTTTATGTCAAAGTCCTGTAAGCATTTGGATCTTATCTTGTTAAAGGGTGTTAGGTGTTGGTCTAATCTAAGTTTCTTCCATACTAACTTTCAATTATCCAGCGTTTTTTATCAAACAGGGAGTTTTTATCCCAATGGCTGGACTCTTTGGGCTTATCAAACAGCAGCTTTCTATAATCTCCTGCTTTTACACCTAGTCTATAGCACTGGTCCACCACTCTATTTCTTAGCCAATACAAAACAGTTTTGATGACTGATGCTTTATAATATAATTTTAGATCAGGTAGGGCTAAGCCACCTTCTTTTACACTTTTTTTTCATTAAGCTAAAGGAAATTCTTGATTTTTTATTTCTCCATATAAATTTACTTATAATTTTTTCTAACTCATCAAAGTAATTTTTTGGAATTTTGATTGGTAGGACACTAAACGGATAGTTTAGTTTTGGTAGGATTGTCATTTTTATTATATTAGCTCTACCTATCCATGAGCAGTTGATGTTTTGCCAGTTGTTTAAATATGATTTAATTTGTGTGAGAAGTGTTTTATAATTATTTTCAAAAAACGATTCTGAGTCTATCTTGGCAAATATACTCCCAAGTATTTTATATTGTCTGAGGTTACTTTGAATGGGATTTCTCTTTCTAACTTTTCCTGCTGTATCTTGATAGACATATATAGAAAAGTTGAGGATTTATGAGGGTTTATTTTATAATCTACAACTTTGCTAAAATTGCTAATAGTTTCCAGTAGTTTTTTGGATGATTTCTTGGGATTTTCTAGGTAGACCATCATGTCATCTGCAAAGAGTGAAAGTTTTGTCTCTTCCTTCCCAATTCTAATTCCTTCAATTTCTTTTTCTTCTCTAATTGCTGAAGTTAACATTTCTAATACAATATTGAATAGTAGTGGTGATAATAGGCACTCTTGTTTCACCCCTGATCTTACTGGGAATGCCTCTAGACTCTCCCCATTGAATATAATGCTTGTTGATTGTTTCAGATAGATACTGCTAATTATTTTAAGGAACAGTCCATTTATTCCTACACTCTGTAGTGTTTTTAATAGGAATGGAAGTTGTATTTTGTCAAAAGTTTTTCAGCATCTATTGATATGATCACATGATTTCTGATAGGTTTGTGGTTGATATAATTAAGTATACTATCAATTTTCCTAATATTGAACCAATCCTGCATTCCTGGAATGAATCCTACTTGATCACAATGTATTATCTTAGTGATAACTTGCTGTAATCGTTTTGCTAAGATTTTATTTAAGATCAGGGAAATAGGTCTATAATTTTCTTTCTCTGTTTTAACTCTTCCTGGTTAGTTATCAGCACCATATTGGTTTCATAGAAAGAGTTAGGCAGAGTTCCATCTTTCCCTATTTTTCCAAAGAGTTTATATTGAATTGGAACCAATTGTTCCTTAAATGTTTGGTAGAATTCATTAGTGGAATCCATCAGGCCCTGGAGATTTTTTTTAGGGAGTTCAATGATGGCTTGTAGAATTTCTTTTTCTGAGATAGGGTTGTTTAGGTATTTAATCTCTTCTTCATTTAACCTGGGCAACTTATATTTTTGTAAATATTCATCCATTTCATTTAGATTATTAAATTTATTGGCATAGAGTTGGGCAAAATAATTTTGAATTATTACTTTAATTTCCTCCTCATTGTTGGTGAATTCACCTTTTTCATTTATGATAATAGCAATTGGGTTTTCTTCTTTCTTTTTGTAATCAAATAGACCAGAGGATTATCAATTTTATTGTTTTTTCTTAATACCAACTTGTGGTTTTATTTATTAATTCAAATTTTTTGCATTTGATTTTAGTAATTTCTCCTTTCATTTTTAGATTTTCTATTTTGGTATTTAATTGGGGATTTTTGATTTGTTCTTTCTCTAATTCTTTTAGGTTCCTTTTTAGTTCATTGATTTCCTCTTTTTCCAATTTATTTGTGACAGCATTTAGAGCTATAATATATCCCCTGAGTGTCTTGTTGAATGAATCCCATAGGCTTTGGTATATTGTTTCATTATTATCATTATCTAGGATAAAATGGTTAATTCTTTCTATAATTTGTTTTTTTTTTGGTCCCCTCATTTTTTAAAATGAGGTTATTCAGTGTGCAACTTGTTCTGTGTCTATATCTCCTTGGCCCAGTGTTGCATATGAGTTTTATTGCGTTGTGATCTGAGAAAGATGTATTCACTATTTCTGCCTTTCTACAATTGATGATTAAGTTTTTATGTCCTATTTTTGTATAAGTTCCATGTACTGCAGAGAAAAAGGTATATTCCTGTCTATCTCCATTCAGTTTCCCCCATAAGTCTATGATATCTAATTTTTCTAACAATCTATTTACCTCCTTAACTTCTTTCTTTTCTATTTTATGGATTGGATTTATCTAGAACTGAGAATGGGAGGTTGAGGTCTCCCATTAGTAGAGTTTTGCTGTCTATGTCTTCCTGTAGTTCTTTCAGCTTCTCCTCTAAGAATTTGGGTGCTGTTCCACTGGGTGCATATATATTCAATATTGAAATGACTTTATTGACTTTTTAGGAGGATAAAGTTTCCTTCATTATCTATTTTAATGCTATCTACTTTTGCTGCTGCTTTTTCTGAGATAAGGATTGCTACCCCTGCTTTTTTACTTCAGCTGAAGCAAAATATATTTTGCTCCAACCTTTTACCTTTACTCTATATGTATCTCTCTGCTTCAAATGAGTTTCTTGTAAGCAGCATATTGTAGGATTGTGGTTTTTAATGCACTCTGCGATTTGCTTATGTTTTAAGGGAGAGTTCATCCCATTCACATTCAAAGTTATGATTACTAATTCTTTATTGCCCTCCATGCTCTCTTCCCTCTCTTTGCATTTTCCCCTTTCCCCCCTTATCCATATTCCTGAGTATTTTGCTTTTGAATACCAGCCCATTCAGTATGTTTGCCCTCCTATATCACACCCTCCCCTTTCTTTCTCCTTTCCCCTTTCCCTTCCTTTTGTTATTTCCCCTTTCCTCCCCACTCCCCTTCCCTTTCTCTGTCTCCCCCTCCCCTTTTCCCCTTTTAATACTTGAAAGGTTAGATTTTTATAAGTTAATTGAGTATGTGTAGGTTGACTTTAAGCCTAGTTTCATGAGAAGTTTCAGGTGTTTCTCATCTGCTCCCTTCTTCCCCTCTATTACCATCAGTTTTTTTGTACCTCTTAGTATAATGAGATTTACCCCATTCAATCCCCTCCCTCCTCCCATATCTTTCTTGTCCCCGTTTTTAAGGTGGTAGTGTTTTTTAGATCATTCTATCTAATTCATAGAAAATTCTGAGTATCAGTCCCTTCTAGTTCCTTATATTCTGTTGAATACAGTCAAAATTCCTGAGAGTTATTAGAGTCTTTCTCCCAAGTGGGGTTAAATCCAGTTACATCCCATTAGATTGCAGTCTCGTGGATAGGTCATGAATGACCATCATTTCTGGCTAGGTGTATTCTCTCTGTTAGAGTTACAATTCTCAAGATTTATGAGAATCTTTTCCCCCATGCTGGGATATAGCCAGTTTCAACTTACTGTATAGCAGTTTTTTCCGCCCCCCCCTTTTTTTACCTTTTCATGTGTCTCTTGAACCTCCTGTTTGATGTCCAAATTTTCTGTTTAGCTCTGGTCTTTTCATCAGAAATTTTTGGAATTCTTCCATTTCCTTAAATGTCCATGTTTTTCCCTGGAAGAGAAGGCTCACCTTTGCAAGAAATTAGATTCTTGGCTGCATTACAAGCTCCCTTGCTCTTCAAAATATCTCATTCCAGACCCTTCCATCCCTTAATGTTGATGCAGCCAGGTCCTTTGTGATCCACAATGTGGCTCCTTGATATTTAAATTGTTTCTTTCTGGCTGCTTGTAGGATTTTCTCTTTTATCTGATAGTTCTGGAATTTGGCTGCAACAGTCTTTGGTGTTTTCATTTTAGGATCTTTTTCTGGTGAGGATCGATGTACTCTTTCAATAATTACTTTTCCCTCTGATTCCATGATTTCAGGGCAGTTTTCCATCACTAGATCCTGTAATATTAAGTCCAGGCTTTTTTTTTCTCTTCAATGTTTTCAGTGAGTCCTATAATTTTCAGGTTGCCCCTCCTCGATCTATTTTCGAAGTCAGTGGTTTTGTTGATGAGGCATTTTACATTTTCTTCTATTTTTTCTATTTTTTGATTTTGTTTAACTGACTCTTGCTGTCTCATGGATTCATTAGTTTATGTAGACTCAGTTCTTTTTTTGGGGGAAGAGTTTTCTTCATTCACCTTTTGCAACTCCTTTTCCAATTGGTCAATTCTTCTTTTGAAAGAGCTTTCTATTTGATCAATTGAGGATTTGAGAGAATTATTTTCTTTTTGCATTTGCCCAATTGAGGATCTGAGAGAATTATTCTCATTTTGTATTTGTCCTATTGATGATCTGACAGATTTATTCTCCTTTTGCATTTGTCCAATTGTACTTTCTAAGGTTTTTGTTTTCTTGTTGTAAGGTATTTATTGTCTCTCCCAAATTTTTAAGCTCCTTCCTTATTTCTTCAAAGAAGTCTTTCTGTGCTGAAGACCAGATTGTATTCTCCTCAGAGGTTCTAGGTCTTTCTGAGTTAGGGCCTTTCCCTTCCAAGAACTTTTCTATGGATCCTCCTTTCTGCTAAACCTTCTTCATTTTGCTAATAATCTGAGTTGGCGAGGGGCTGGTTCACAGGGGCTTGAGATTGCTAAATGCTTTACTTACTGAGTGCAATTTATCTGCCTGTCCATTAGGAGGTGTTGGTTGCTTTCTCTGGAGTGCCTGTGACCTTGATTGTGGCCTTCTCCCATTGGTTAAAGGGAGCAGTTGGAACTATTGAATTCTTTTGCCTTCAATCAATGGTGCTCTTTATCCTGGCCTGAGGTTATTTGTCAGCTGGGCTGGTTCTTCTGCTCACACACCTGGGCCTGTGGCAGAAATAGTTTGCAATTGTTTGTTCAGGGAAGAGGTCCAAGCTGTAATGGGACTCTGACCTCAGACCAGAGGATCCCAGGGATGGTGTACACAGCTCTCCTCCACCAGAACTCTTCTCCCAGCCCTGTCCATAAGCTCCGGGGTGGGGGGGGCAGCACCAACACCAGTGCCTCTCCTCCCTAGTTGACTCAAGCCCCTACCATGTAGCCCCACCACTAATCCAGCAGGTTCAGCTCTCAGGCCCTCAGACTCCCACCTCTAATTCAGCTGTTAATCTGGTTGAGCCGGGCCTGATCCTCCCTCTGAGCCCAGACTCATGTACCTGAATTCAACCAATGCTGCTGCCAGAGACAAATCCTGAGGTAGATGTTCGTTCTCCTGGCTTTTCTTTCTGGGTTTTGTGGGTCAGATTTGTTTTAAGAGGTTAATTTCATGTGATAGATGGGGAAAGATCAGGATACTTTAGAACTGTGCCTGTCTTCTCTCCGCCATGTTGGCCAGAAGTCTCCAGCTATATATAATTATAATGAAAAAATGCTCCAAATCATTATTGATTAGAGAAATGCAAATTAAAACAATATTGAGGTTTTACCTCACACCTATCAGATTGGCCAATGTGACAAAACATTGATAATTTTTTCTTTTTACAAAAGGAACTGCTATAAATATTTTGTGGGAGTATTGGGACATTGATATATTGCTGGTGGAGTTGTAAACGAATGCAACCTTTCTGGAGAGCAATATGGAATTATTCCCCAAAAGTAATAAAACTGTTTTTACCCTTTGACCCAGGAATTCAGATTCTAGGTCTATATCCAGAATAAATTATAAAAAAGGGAAAAGTCCTATATGTTTCAAAATATTTAGAGCAATTCTTTTTAAAGTGGCAAAAAATTGGAAATTGACGTAATGTCCGTCAAATGAGGAATGGCTAAACAAGTTATGGTATATGAATATTATGGAATTATATTGTTCTATAAGGTAATATAAATGTTTGGACTCTAGAGAATCATGGAATGACTTACAGGACCTGATGCTGAACAAAGGGAGTAGAACTAATACAACAATGTACAATCAACAACATTGTGAGATGAACAACCTTGATTGAAGCAACTCTTCTCAGAAGTTCAGAGAGCTAGAACAACTGCATTAGACCAGTTATGGACAATGTTATTCCCTTCTAGAGGAATAAAAACAAAATAAAAACACAAACAAAATAAAAACAACCATTTAGAATTTGATGAACACCTTATTAAATTTATCTCTTTCCCTTAATCCTATTTCCTCATTGCAAAAATAACTAATCTTTTATTATGTTTATCAAAAATATAAATGTACAATGCTAACCTGACTGTTTTCTATTGAGGGGAGGGGGGGTGGGAAGAGAGATGAAAGGAAAATATACATAGACTTCTGACCAAGATGGTCTAGAGAAGACAGGCATTGTCCTCAGGTCTCCTGATCTTCCCTCATGTATAATATGAAACAAACTTATTAAAAGGAATTCAAATGACAAAACCCAGAAAAAGACACTAGGAGAAGAACATCTAGCTCAAGGTTTTTCTTTGGGAATCTTGGGTAAACTGGGCATAGGGGGTGTGAGCCAGACTAGCCTAGGATCAACCAAGGAGGTGATAACTGTGTGAGCTGTGGTCCAAGAGTCAACTGGGGAGTGGATGATTTAGCTGTGGGACTAATGGTTTGGGGTGTTTCAGGAAGGGAAACCCAAGCCCAAGGGAAAGGGTCTCAAATCTTGGTCACAAACACTCTAAAGAAGCAATCAACACCCACTACTGGCCGCTCCAGTAGAGTTATTAAACTCAGTGAGTAAAGTCTCTAGGGATCTCAGCACCAAATCTTTGTGAACTAACCCCACCTCCAACACAAGATCTTAGGAAAATGAAGAAAGGCTATTGGAAAGGGGTTCCATAGAAAAATTCCTAAAAGGTAAAGACCTAATTCAGAGAGATCTAGAATCTCTGAGGAAAATATGATTTGGTTTCCAGCCTAGAAAGGCTTCCTTGAAGAAATCAGGAAGGAGCTTAAAAAATCATTTGGAAATTTGGGAGAGAAAATTAATACCTTGCAACAAGAAGACAAATCCTTGGAAAATACAACTGGACAAATGCCAAAGAAAATAATTCTCTCAAAAACTCAGTTGGTCAAATGGAAAACATTTTCAAAAATGAAATTGACCAATTGGAAAAGGAGTTGCAAAAGGTAAATGAAAATTCTTCTCTAAAATAAGGAATGTAGTCTGTGGAATCTAATGTCTTCATGAGACAATAAGAATCTGTTAAACAAAACCAACAATTTGAAAAAATAGAAGAAACTGTAAAATACCTCATCTGCAAAACTACTAACCTAGAGAATAGAAGTAGGAGGGACAACTTAAAAATCATTGGTCTCCCTGAAAACATTGAAGAGGAAACAAAAACTGGACTTAATATTACAGGTTTAGTGATGGAAAGTTTTCCTGACATCATGGAAGCAGAGGGCAAAAGAATTATTGAAAGAATATGTTGATCACCTCTGGAAAGGGATCCCAAAAGGAAAGTACCAAGGAATATTGTGGCCAAATACCAGAACTATCAGATAAAAGAGAAATTCCTGTAAGCAGCCAGAAAGAAACAATTTCAATACCAAGGAGCCACAGTAAGGATTACGCAGGACCTGGGTGCATCAACATTAAAGGATCAAAGGGTCTGGAATGTGATATTCCAAAAAGCAAGGGAGCTTGGAATGCAGCAAATAATTCACTATCCAACAAACCTGAGCCTTCTCTTCCAGGGGAAAAGATTTAATTTTAATAAAATAGGAGACTTCCAACTTTTCCTGATGAAAGGACCAGAGCTTAATAGAAAATTTGGACTTCCAACAGGAGATTCAAAATATATATAAAAAGTTTAAAAAGGGGGGGATTAAAGGAAAAAAAAACTGCTTTCCAATAACACAAAATTGGCTATATCCCTACCTGGGAGGTAAGAATTGTAACTCTATGAGAGAGAGAGAGAGAGAGAGAGAGAGAGAGAGAGAGAGAGAGAGAGAACATACTTAGCCAGAAGTGAAGGGAACTCATGATTTTCTTTCACTCAGATAAAATGATTTAAAAACAATACCTCCTTAAAAAGGAGGACAGTAAAGAGAAGGGATGTTGGAAGAGATTAAATGGGGTAAACCTCATTACATTAAGAGGTACAAAGGATCTACTGCAATAAAGGGGAAGAAGGTAGGAGGTGAGAACTGCCTGAATCTTATTGTCACCAGATTTGGCTTAAAATTAACATACATACATATACTCAGCTGAGTTAAGAAACTTATCTTTCCTTTCAAGTATTAAAAGGGAAATTGTGGGGGGGAGGGGAACTAACAGAAGAAAGGGAAGGAAGAAGGTGCAAAGAGAAAGTGGAAAAAAGGGGAGGAAGTTGGATCTAGGAGGGCTAACACACTTACATGGTGATATTCAGAAAAAATGCAATAAAAATATGGATAAAGTGAAAAAAGGGGAAAATACAAAAAAGGGAAGATAACATGGAGGGCAGTAAAGAGTTAGTAATTATAACTTTGAATGTGGATGGAATGAACTCTCCCTTAAAATGTAAGCAAATGGCAGATTTGATTAAAAACCAGAATCCTACAATATGCTGCTTACAAGAAACTCATTTGAAGCAGAGAGAGATGCATATAGAGTAGAGGTAAAAGGTTCAAACAAGATATATTTTGCTTCAGCTGAAGAGCAAGGGTAGCAATCCTTATCTCAGGTAAAATATCTGCAACAAAAGATATCATTAAAAGAGATAAGAAAGGAAACTATATCCTCCTAAAAGGTACCATAGACATTAAATTAATTTCAATACTAAATATGTATGTACCCAAGGCTGTAACATTCAAATTCTTATAGGAATAGTTGAAGGAGTTACAGGAAGAAATAGATGGCAAAACTCAGCTGGTGTGAAACCTCAACTTCACACTCTCTAATTTGGATGAATCTAACAATAAAATAAACAAGAATGAAATTAAGGAGGTAAATAGATTGTTATAAAACCTAGACATGATAGACTAGTGGAGGAAACTGAATGGGAATAGAAAGGAATATACTTTTTTTTTTCTGAAGTACAAGGCACTTATAAAAAAATTACCATAAAAACATAATAATCACTTGAAGAAAGGCACAAATAGTAAATAAATCTTTCTCAGATCCTAATGGAATAAAAATCACATGCAGTATTGGACCAGGAAGATATAGAACCAAAATTAATTAGAAACAAAATAACTTCATTTTAAAGAATGAGTGGATCAAACATCAAATTATAGGAAGAATTAATGATTTCATCCTAGATAGTGACAATAATGAAACAACATACCAAAACCTATGGGATTCATTCAAGGCAGCTGTCAGAGGATATATTAAATCTTTAAATGCTTGCATGAATAAATTAGAGAAAGAGGAAATCAATGAAATAAATATGCAACTAAAAAAATAGAGAAAGAACAAATTGAAAACCCCCAATTAAATACCAAATTAGAAATTTTAAAAATTAAAGGAGCAATAAATAAAATCAAAAGCAAGAAAATATTATACTAATAAATAAAAGCAAGAGTTGCTTTTATAAAAAAATCAGTAAAATTGATAAACCTCTGATTAATTTGATTTAAAAAAAGAAAGAAGAAAAGTAAATTGCTAGTATCATAAATGAAAAAGTGAACTCATCACCATTGAGGAGGAAATTAAAGTAATAATTCAGAATTATTTTTCCCAATTCTATGCCAATAAATTTGATAATATAAGTGAAATGGATGAATAGTTACAAAAACATAAGTTGCTCAGGCTAAATGAAGAAGGAATTAAATACCTAAATAATCCTATCTCAAAAAACAAGAAATTCAGCAAACCATTATTGAACTCCCTAAGAAAAAAATCTCTAGGACCAGATAGATTCATAAGTGAATTCTATCAAACATTTAAGGAACAATTATTTCCAATTCTATATAAACTCTCTGGAAAAATATATTGAAGAAAGGACTCTGCTTAACTCTTTCTATGACACCAAAACTGTGCTGACCCCTAAACCAGGAAGAAATAAGACAGAGAAAGAAAATTATAGAACTATCTCCCTGATGAATATAGATGCAAAAATATTACATAATATCTTAGCAAAATGATTGCAAGTTATAACTAGGATAATCCATTATGATCAAGTAGAATTTATCCCAGGAATGCAAGGTTAGTTCAATATTAGGAAAACTGTTAGTATAATTAATTATACCAATAACAAATCTATCAGAAATCATATGATTATATCAATAGATGCTGAAAAAGCTTTTGACAAAATACAGCATGCATTCCTACTAAAAACACTAGAGAGTGTAGAAATAAATGGACCATTACTTAGAATAATAATCAGTATCTATCTGAAACCATCAACAAGCATTATACGCGATGAGAATAGGCTAGAGGTTCCCAATAAGATCAGGGGTGGCCATTATCACCATTACTATTCAATATTGTATTAGAAATGTTAACTTCAGTAATAAGAGAAGAAAAAGAAATTAAAGTAATTAGAATTGAGAAGGAAGAGACAAATCTCTGACTCTTTGCAGATTACAATTATGGTATACCTAGAGAATCTCAAAAAAATCATCTAAAAAACTGCTATAAATAATTAGCAATTTTAGCAAAGTTGCAGGATATAAAATAAACTCTCATAAATCCTCAACATTTCTATATATGACCATCAAGATGCAACAGAAAGACACAGAAAGAGAAATTCTATTCAAAGTAACCTCAGACAATATAAAATACATGTGAGTCTACCTTACAAGGCAGACTCAAATACTTTTTGAAAACAATTACAGAACACTTCTCACACAAATAAAATACTATCTAAATAACTGTGAGAATACCAACTGCTCATGGATACGTAGAGCTAATATAGACAAAAAAATAATTCTACCAAAATTAAACTACTTGTTTAGTGCCCTACCAATCAAAATTCCAAAAAACTACTTTAATGAGTTAGAAAACATTGTAAGTAAATTCATGTGGAGAAATAAAACTTTGAGAATTTACAGAAATTCAATGAAAGAAAAGTACAAAAGGAGGTGGCTTAATCCCAAAATTATATTATAAAGTATAAATCATCAAAATTGTCTGGTATTGGCTAAGAAATAGAATGGTGGATCAGTGGAATAGACTAGGTGCAATAGCAGGAAATGATTATAGTAATCTGCTGTTTGATAAACCCAAAAAATCTAGCTATTGGAATAAACTCTCTTTACAATTAAAACTGTTGGGAAAATTGGAAGTTAGTGTGGAAGACACCCTATACCAAGATAGGATCAAAAAGGATGCAAAATCCACACATAAAAACCAATATTATAAGCAAACTAGAAGATTAAGGAGTAGTTTACCTGTCAGATCTATGGAAAGGGAAACAGTTTATGACCAAGGAAGAGATGGATAACATCATTAACAACAAACTAGTTAATTTTGATTACGTTAAATTAAAAATCTTTTGCACAGACAAAACCACTGTAACCAAGATCAAAAGAATGTAGTAAATTGGGAAATTTTTTTACAACTAGTATTTCTGACAAAAGACTCATTTCTAAAATATACAGAGAACTGTGTCAATTTAAAAAAATATATCCCATTTCCTGATCAACAAATGGTGAAAGGATATGCAAAGGTAATTTACAGATGAGGAAATCAAAGCAATCCATAGTAATGTGAAAAATTACTCTAAATCACTACTTATTAGAGAAATGCAAATTAAAGCATCTCTCAGGTTCCACCTCACACCTCTCAGACAGGCCAATATGATCAGAAAGGACAATGATCAATGTTAGAAGGGATGTGGGAAATCTGGGACACTAATACATTGTTGGTGGAGATGTGAACTCATCCAATCTTTCTGTAGAGCAATTTGTAATTATGCCTAAAGAGCAAGGAAAAACTGCATACCCTTTGATCCAGTAATACCATTATTGTTTCTATACCCTGAAGAGATGATGAAAAAGGGCAAAAACATCACTTGTACAAAAATATTCATAGCAACTCTGAGGTGACAAAGAATTGAAAAGCAAGTTAATGTCCATCAACTGGGAAATGGCTTAATAAACTGTGTTATATGTTATGGAAAACTATTGTTCTATTAGCAACCAAGAGGGATGGGGATTCAGGGAAGCTTGGAAGGATTTGCATGAACTGATGCTGACTGGGATGAGCAAAATCAGAACAGTGTAAACCTTAACAGCAACATGGGAGTGATGATTAAACTTATTGGACTTGCTCATTCCATCAGTGCAACAACCAGAGACAATTTTGCAATCGAGAATACTATCTGTATCCAGAGAAAGAATTGTGGAGTTTTAACAAAGACCAAAGACTATTTAATTTAAACCTTTAATTTAAAAAAAGTTATCTTATTATGTAATTTTGCTATCTCTTATACTTCATTTTTCTTCCCTAAGGATATGATTTCTCTCTCATCACATTCAACTTAGATCAATGTACACCATGGAAACAATGTGAAGACTAATAGACTGCCTTCTATGGGGGATGGGGGAGGAAAGTGAGATTAGGGGAAAATTGTAAAATCCAAAATAAATAAATAAACAAAATTTAATTTAAAAAATAGGAAATATATGCATAGTTCTATGGATGAATGTTCAAAAACTTTCAAAGCCTGTATTTGGAAAAATATTCATATAAAAGTATCACTTTCTTACTATACACTTAGTTTTGTAATCTTGATGTTATCCTTCATCTCTTACTCACCCCACTTTTCCAATTTATTGGACAATCCTATCATTTCTACATTCATAATAGCTCTTATACACATCCTCTTCTCATTACACAAATATCCATCACCATCTTTTTCTTGGACTATTACAATAGGTGTCTTATTTCTCTCCCCGCTTCAGTAATGAACTGAATTTCATCTTCCTCACAATTTCCAAAGTAATTTTCCTCTAAAAGAGAGCTCAGTCCCTCTCATCTTCCTATTCAAAAAACTACATTGCTTCCCTATTACCTCCATGATCTACTTATAAAGGCCTTTTGTTTGGCATCTAAAGAATCTTCACATTCTGGCTCTTAGTTGCCTTCCCAGCATTCTTAAACTTCACTCTCCATACATTCTTGGATCCAGACATATTGAAGAATTTGGTGTTCTTCACAGATGACACCATCATGGAACCTTTACTCTAGTTGTTCTACAAGTATGTAAGGTCTTCCCTCCTGAATTCTGTTTCTTTGCTTCCCTGGTTTCCTTCAAGGTTCTGCTGCTTGAGGGCAGAAACTTTCTTTTACCCATTATTTTTATCCCCAGTGCTTGGCACATAGTAAAAGTTTAATAAAATTTTGACTGATTGATTGACTTGAATTCAAGAACACAACAAACGTGGAGCACTTAAGAGGGGTGCCCCATTGAGGATGCCCAGAACTCCACTGCAAAACCATTGACTTTTCCAAGATATGTGCATTTTTACTCATTAACATCACATTTCTGGAACTACATTAGTCTAAAATACCTGGATTATACCTTGTCATAATCCCAAATAAAGGTGCTGGATAGACTATGGTAAAAGTATACCATATGGAGGGGGTGGGATATGGGGGAGAGAATGATCCATTTTTGTGGTCTAAACTATATTAGGATTGTTGAGAAGTAATAGAATATGAATTACCACTTTATGAATATAAAGTCCTATACTTTATATTTCATATATACACCACTTAAATTAATGGTCCTCTTTATATATATTTTTTCTGCTTTTCCTGTTAATCATTTGTTTCAAAACTGAACAGAGATTTCTTGGAAAGTATTTTTTAGACTATTCTTTTAGACCCTCATAAGAAATAACAAAATCCTAACTCTCCTGTTTTTTTCAAATGGAAATCATTGATTTCTGGTCCAAATATCACTCTATTTTCTTTATTACAAAAAAGCTGTGTTTAATAGGTATACATGTATGGGAGAATTAACTTTTATACAAACACAGAGATTTTTATTGTATTATTATCCCTCAAAGACAGCACTCCTCATGTATTTCTTTTAATGTGACATTGAAAACAGGTCATTTCATAGTCCTAGGAAAAATATTTAAATGTTCTGACTAGACTGATTTTTTTTAAAAAAGACTAGGTTGTCTTATATTTGCTTAGAAATATAATTACTTCTTTAGCAATAGCCACAATACAATTTATTTCTGTTAATATTATTCATGACAATTTTTTTTCTCTTGGAACTTCTCTCAACATCTGGCACCTCCTAACTCTGGAGGCAGATCTAATCATCTTTGTAGCTGAACTCAACTTGAATATCCCTTTTCAAGGCTAATATTTTTTCCATTTGTTAGTTGTACCTTGAATCTTCATTTTGTGGAAGGTTACATTAGTTTTCCTTTCCCTCCCATAGACCCTGATTTCTGAACTTTAACACAGGCATATTTGTGCTCTTTAATCCCCTATTTCTCAGCATTTTGTTGTTTCTTAAAACTTACTTGAGGGAAGAGAATATTTTCATTTTTATTGTATTACATCTCCTGTGCTTAGTACAATGCTTGGTACATAGTAATCACACAGTAATTTTTTTCTCCCTCTCTTCCTTCCTTCCTTCCTTCCTCCCTTCCTTCCTTCTTTCCTTCCTTCCTCTCTTCCTGCCTTCCTCCCTTCCTGCCTTCCTTATTTCCTTTCTTCCTTCCTTCTTTCTTTTGAACAATTGGTGAGGAGGTTACATGATTCTCTGCTAACACTGAGGAAGGATTCTGTTGTTTTGTCTATAGTTGGATGCAGGTCATAATCCTTGTCCCCAGGCAAGGAGAAATAGTAGCACACTAGACCTCATGGCCACAGTGGAGCAGGGAATCCCCTCAAAGTTCCAAAGTAATAATGAGTCACTGATAGACCAGAGCACAGACCAGGAAAATAGTAAACACATCTCTCCTTAGATCATACTACTTTGAAGGAATTAAAAATTTCCAAATCTCTAGAAAAATCTCTGAAAACAGCTACACAAAACCCCTGAAACTTGGAACAGGTGGCCCTCTATTGGAGGCAGAGCTATACATTAATAAAGAGTTAAAGACAAATAATAGTCTGGGAAAATGAGAGAACAATGAAATAAAAAATATGACTATAAAAAAGGTGCCATGGTAACAAGGAAGATGACTCAGAAGAAGATAATAAGGTCAAAACTCCCATATTCAAAGCCTCCAAGAAAATATAATTCATCTCAGGTTGAGGAAGAGCTCAAAAAGATTTTTAAAACAAAGTAAGAGAGGTAAAGGGAAAATTAGGAAGACAAATTAGAGTGAAACAAGATAATCATGAAAAACAAGTCAACAGATAAAAGAGACAAAAAATACCAAAATAAATAACACTTTAAAAACAGACTAGGACAAATGATGAAAGAGATACAAAAAGTCAATGAAAAGAAGAATGTCTTAAAAAGCAGAACTGGCAAAATGAAAAAAGAGGTAAAAAATGCCCTGAAGAAAACAAACTCCTTAAAAAAGGAGAATTGACAATTTAAAAAAAGAGGTTCAAAAGTTCACTGAAGAAAATAATTCCTTAAAAATTTGAATTGAGTAAATGAAATCACTTTATGTGAAATCAAGAAACAATGAAACAAAACCAATGAAATGAAATAAATAGAAGATAATGTGAAATATATCATTGAAAAATAGATCCAAGAGAGATAAAAAGTCACAGCAAATACGAATCTAGACATCATATTTCAGAAAATCAAGGAAAATTGCCTTGATATTCTAGAAACAGAGAATAAAATAAAAATTCAAAGAATCTACCCATCACCTTCTGAAAGAGATCCCCAAAATGAAAACTCCCAGGAATATTATAGTCAAATTTGAGAGGCCCTAAGTCAAGGAAAGAATATAGTGAGCAACAAGAAACAATCTAAGTATTATGAAGTCACGATCGTAACACAAGGTTTAGTAGCTTCTATATCAAAGAACCAGAGGTCTTAGAATATGATATTCCAAATTCCAAAGAACTTGGATTGCAACCAAGAATCAACTACTCAGCAAAACTGAGCATACTTTTTAGGGGAAAAGATGACCATTAAATGAACTTTCAAACTTTCTTGGGGGAAGACTGTGGCTGAAAATAAATTTTGATCTTCAACTACAAGACAAGAGAAACTTAAAATGGTGAACAGGAAAGGGAAATCATAAGGTACTTAATAAGTTTCCTCCATGGGAAGATGATATTGCTAATTCAAGAATTTTCTTATTCTCAGGACAGTTAGAAAGAACTATAGAGACAGGGGACACAGGTGTGAGTTGAAAATGAAGAGTTGATATTTTTTAAAAATGAAATTAAGGAATAAGAGAAGAATTTACTGGAAGAAAGGTAAAGGGAGAAGTATAATGGGAAAAATTATCTAAAAAAAGAGGCAAGAAAAAGTTTTTACTGTAGAAAAAAGAAAGAAAGATAACAGGGAAGTGAATGAAGTTTACATTGATCAGAATTGACTCAAAGAAGGAATAATAAACATATTAAAATAGGTTTAGAATTCTATTGGGAGGGGGAAGGGAGAAAAGAAGGGAGGGAGATGATAAAAAGGTAGACAAATTAGGAAAGCAGTGAGAAGCAAAACTTTTGAAGAAGGACAAGGCAAAAGGGCAGAGAAAATAAAATAAATGGGAAGAGGCAGGGAGAAGTATGATGAAGGGTAAAACGTTTAGTAAAAATAATTGTGAAAAAATTTTAAATCAAATTTCTTTCATAAAGGCCCTATTTCTTAAACATATAGAAAACTGGGTCAAATTAATGAAGATGAGTCATTTCCCAATTGATAAATAATCAAAAGATATGAATAGTTTTTGGATGAAGTAATCACAACTGTCTATAAGTATTGATTAGAGAAATGAAGTTAAAACAGTTCTGAGGTACTACCTCATACCTATTAGATTTATGAACTGATTCAATAATTCTGTAGAGAAATTTGGAAACTAAGTCCTATAAAACCATGCATACCCTTTTACCTAGCAATACTACTATCAGCTCTGCATCCCAAAAGTAGATAAAAAATCAAAAGGAAAATGATCTATATGCATAAAATATTTATAGTGACTCTTTTCTGATGGCAAAGAACTGGAAATTGAGGGGATGCCCATCAATTAAGGAATGACTAAACAAATTGTGATATATGGTTATGATGGAATACAATTCTACTATAAGAAATAATGATCAAGATACTTTCATAAAAACCTCAAAAGATTTATATGAGCTAATGCAGAATGAAATGTACTATATATACAAAGTAATACCAATACTATAAGATGATCAGCTGTGAATGATTTAGCCATTCTCAGCAATATAATGATCCAAGATAACTCTGAAGACTTAGGATGAAACAATGCCATAAATGCCTAGAGAAAGAACCAATGGTCTCTGGATACAGATTGAAGTATACTTTTTCTTTTACTTAATCTTTGAGGGATTCTTTTGGGTCTGTATTTTCTTTCACAAAATTACTATTATGGAAGTGTTTTGCATGACCCCACATAACTTAACCTTGAATTGTTTGCCTTCTCTCAATGGTTAGGTGGAGTGGAAAGTGAAAAATGGAGAAAAGTTGAAACTCAAAGTATTAAAATAACTACTAATTTCTATAAGTAATAGGATAAATAAAATACTAAATGAGAGTGATGGAAAAAAGATCAAATATCTACCTTCTGCATACCACCATCCTCATAGAAAGGCTTGAGTCAAAGGACTCCATTATTTTAAAATAAAGATGTTGGCATCTATACTATACTTTTTTACAAAAGTTCTAGATGATCTCTAAAAATCCTCCCAACTTTTAGTCCTATAACAGAGAAGGAATAATTTCATCAGTAAGAAGAGAATAAAGATAGAAAAACATCACAAACATCTGAAAAAAGTGGATCCTATAATCTAGAAGTAGAACAGTATTGGTAAATGCATCAGAGTTAAAGGAAGTATTTCTAGATCAACTCTTAACAGACTAAACTATATAAACTGAAGCACAAGGACTGCAAAGAGTGAGAACAGTAGGTGACATATAACCTTAAATGAATGAAAAAAATTAGATATTTATAATGTACTATACTAAATAATGAGGGTAAAAATACAAATAAGGAAGATCTTCCTTGCTCTCAAAGAACTTGAGGAAGAAAGGAAGAAATTCTAATAAAGGAAGAAAATCCATATGAGAAAGTTCTCCAGCCCCAAATTATACAAATTGAGATTCTGGGTACAAGAGCACTGAGAATGGCAGGAACTCATATCCCCACATTGTTTCCAGGCATGCCTCTGTATACTTAAGGAAAGAAACATAGGAAGCCATATCATGACAAATGTCCCTGCAGATACCATTGTCCCTGCCTGCTCAACAGTCACAATTTTTAAATTCTCCATATCCCCTCAAAAAGTTTTAACCATAAGAAATAGGGGGCGGAGCCAAGATGGCAACAGGAGACGATTGTTACTTAGATGCTCTCACTCTGATACTTTCAAAGATAAAATAAGGACTATAACTGAATTTTTGAGAGACAGAACCCACAGAGGGATCCAGTGAGGCAGTTCTCCCACCCAAGGTAACATAGAAAATAGCAGAAAGGCTCAACTCCATGGGGTTAGAGGGGTGGCCCACCAGAGTAAAGGAACTTCAGCCTCCTGGAGGAGCCCCAAGATGCTAGGAGCCATGGCTCATGGCAAGCGGGGGCAATTTCCAGACCTACACCCCAGGGAGAACCGGGTACAACTTGGGGGATCAGCAGGGGGAACCCCTGCCAGAGTGAGTGCATGAAGCCCAGCCCTCAGGACATTCAGTGAGCAACGTGGCCACATTAGCCCAGATCCAGGAACTGGAAGCAGGTGGAACCTGTAAGGAGAAACCCCCAAGCATAAGTTCCGAGCCTAGGTAGCGGAGTGGAGGTCTCCCTCCTGTCCCTGGAACAGGACTCTGGGGCTCTGACCACATTCAGATCCTGATCGTAGTCTAGACCCCCCTATAGAATTGTAGCCCCGACTTCAGCCCCATGGCCGAGGGGTGCAATTAGAGTCATTCACAGACAGGACTAAGGACAGAACTTCATACACTGAGATCCTTGTGGGAGGGGTGTCCCAATAATACACAAAAGCTCAGGAAGCACCCCCAAACCAGGCACAGGCTGGAGAACACCATTGAAAAATACCTTGTCTATGATCCCAAGAAGGATCAAAATACTCACGCTGAAGATGAGGAAGTCCAAGCTACTACATCTAAAGATTCCAAGAAAAAATGACAATTGGGCTCAGGCTATGACAGAGCGCAAAAAGACTTTGAAAATCAAGAGAAGGAGATAGAAGAAAAATTGGGAAAAGAAATGAGAGAGATGCAGGAAAAACATGAAAAAGAATTCAGCAGCTTAGTCAAGGAGATCCAAAAAAATGCTGAAGAAAATAGCATGTTAAAAACCAGCATAGGTCAAATGGATAAAACAGTTCAAAAAGTTATTGAGGAGAAGAATGCTTTAAAAAGCAGAATTGGCCAGATGGAAAAAGAGATGAGAAAGCTCTCTGAGGAAAACAAATCCTTCAGATGTAGAATGGAACTGAAGGAAGCTGCTGATTTTATGAGAAATCAAAACCAAAAGAAAGAAAAATTAGAAGAAAATGTGAAACATCTCATTGTAAAAATAACTGCTATGGAAAACAGATTCAGAAAAGACAATTTAAAAATTGTTGGGATACCTGAAAGTCATGATCAGGAAAAGAACCTTGACATTATTTTCAAAGAATTCCTACAGGAAAACTGCCCTGATATGCTAGAAGCAGAGAGCAAAATAGAAATTGATAGAACCCACCATTCTCCCCAAGAAAGAGATAAAAAAAAACAACCTCCAGGAATATTATAGCCAAGTTCCAGAACTATAAGTAAAAGAGAAAATATTACAAGCAGCCAGAAGGACACAATTCAAATATTGTGGAGCTAAAGTCAGGTTCACACAGGACGTAGCAACAACTACATTAAAAGATTTTAGAGTTTGGAATACAATATTCTGGAAGGCAAAAGAGCTCAGAATGCAATGGAGACTCAACTACCCAGCAAAACTGAATGTCCTCTTCCAGGGGGAAAAGATGAACTTTCAGTGAACCAGGGAAATTTCAAATGTTCCTGTTCAAATGCCTAGAGCTGAACAGAAAGTTTTATCTTCAAATACAGGACTCAGGTGAAGCATAGAGAGTGGAGGAGAAAGGTAAAATATGAGGAACTTAATGATAATGAACTGCATGTATTCCTGCATAGAAAAATGTTACTGATAATACTCATATGAACCTTCTCATTTAAAAGAGCAGATAGAAGGAGCTTTTATAGATGAAGCATAGGAGAGAGTTACATTTGAAGATACAATATAGGGTAAAAGTGGAGTCAATGGCTACAAGGGAAATGTAATGGGAGAAAGTAAAAGGAGAGGTGGAATAGGCTAAGATATTTCTTTGTTTTATCATAAATAATGTGATCCACCCATGACAGAGTTGGTAGCGTTGGAACACAGACTGATGCACATTTTTTATTATTATTATTTTTGCGGGGCAGGGCAAATGGGACTGGGTGGCTTGCGTGGGGAATTGTTGGGTGTCTGAGGCCAGATTTGGACCCAGGTGCTCTTGGCTCAAGAGCCAATGCTCTATCCACCACCCAGCTGCCCTTACTATTATTACTATTTGATTTTATTTTAGGTATTTTTTTCTTTTTTAAGTTTATGCAGGGCAGTGTGGTTGGGGTGGCTTGCATGTCACGCAGCTGGGTGATTGTTGGGTGTACGGGGCTGGATATGGGCTTGGGTGCTCCTGGTTCCAGGGCTGGTGCTCTGTCCACTGTGCCACCTGGCCATACCTACAATTATTACTATTATTTTTTTAAATTTAATTTTAATTTTTTTCTCTCCCCTTTACTTTATTGCTCAAGTGAGTCTATATTTTTGGCAGAGGGGGTATTTTTTTTACTCTTAAACAAGAATATTTTATTAATGTACAAAAAATTGTACAAAATGTAAATAAATATTAAATTAAAAAACAAAAAAGATATTTCTTATAATAAGACTTTTATTACAATGAGATATTGCAATGATATGGAAGGGGGAAGGCAAGGGGGAATGAGGGAAACTTCACTTTCATCAGAGGTGGCTAGGAGAGGAAACAGCATATATACTCAATGGGTATCTAGAGTAAGAAGGAGGAAAAGGGGGACAGGGGTAATGGGGGGATGTGAGTGATGGAAGAGAGGATGGACTGTAGGGGGAGAGTATGGTCAGATATAGAACATTTTCTTTTTTACTTCTAGTAAGGGGCTAGAATTGGATGGCCTGTACAGGACCATAGGGCCGAGTGGATGCTAGGCCTAAGGAGTGATATGTGGGCTCAGGGCCTCTTGGCCCCAGGGCCAGGGATCTGTCTGCTGTGCCACTCAGATACCCTACAGCACATTTAAGAAGAGAGACAGAGTGAAAGGGGAGAGACAATATAGTATATGGTAGTGGGGAAGTTTGAATGGAGGGAGTTGTGATCAGCAACGGCAATGGTGGAAAAATATGGAAGTAGCTTTTGTGATGAACTTATCCTAAAGAATGTGATCCACTGGTGACAGAGATGGAGGTGTTGTAACACAGACTGTAGGAGATTTATTATAATTATTATTATTGGGGGGGGGTTGAAGGACAAATGGGACTGGGTGGCTTGCCTGGGGCCGCACAGCTGGGAAATTGTTGGGTGTCTGAGGCTGGATTTGGACCTGGGTGCTCCTGGCTCAAGGGCCAGTGCTCTATCCACTATGCCACCTGGCCGCCCCTATTATTATTAGTAGTAGTAGTAGTACTAGTAGTAGTAGTAGTAGTAGTAGTATTTTGGATCTTTTTTTTGGTTTTTTGCAGGGCATTGGGGTTGGGGTGGCTTGCCCAGGGTCACACAGCTGGGTGATTGTTGGGCATCTTCGGCCAGATTTGGGCTCAGCTGTTCCTGGCTCCAGGGCCAGTCCTCCATCTACTACGCCATCGGGCTGCACCTATTGTTGTTATTAATGTTATTATTATTATTATTATCATTATTATTAATTTTAATTTTTATCTTTCCTTTACTTTATCACTCATGCAAATCTATATTTTGGGGGGAGGGGGTATTATGTTTACTCTTAAACAAGAATATTTTAGTAATGGATAAAAGAACATCATTTGTACAAAAATAAGAATAAATACATACATACATAAATAAAAATTTTAAACACCAAAATCCTTTATGTTGCCATATGCTTCAACATCAGACATAGAAATGGTTTTTATCAATGGAAATGACATTTAAGCAGATGCATTACTATGTGCTTCATTATTCCATCCTAAGAATCAATGGGTCTCACTATTTGACTTGCAAATGAAACCTATTATAGGTTTATTCTCCCCTTATTAGAATAGATCATCTTATTTTTCTATTTGGATACATAGCACTTACCATACTTGAACCAATAGTTAGTTAATGTTTCCATTCATTCAATCATTCACTCATTTTTTACTCAAAATAAAGAGTATTGATTCAAGTAAATACCTTGTGCTCAACTGAACCTTAGTATTCTAATAAAATAAGGACCAAGGGAAATAATATCCATTTTAATCACTAAAGCTCCTTCATTTTAAATATAAGAAAATAATATACAAATAATAGAAAATATAAAAATATAGAAAATCAAGGCACAATTTACTCAGTCATGTGACTTGTCTTTTAAAACTTTATTTATTTTCATCCATATGCACATGCATATTTTTAAGTTGTAAAATTTCCTTCCACCCTCCCTTCCCACCCCCTCCCCATAGAGACAAATGATCAAGTTAACATTGTACATACATATTTTGATAAAAATATTTACAGATTAGTATCAGTTATTTTCGGTATGAGGAATTAGTATTAAAGGAAAGCAGTATATGAGATAAATTTTATAAAGTGGTTATCAGATTCATAAGGGTTGTTACATGTGTGTGTGTTTTGTTTTGTTTTGTTTTTCTTCATCTGGATGGGTAGAACATAGACCATAGCTGGTCTAATACAGTTGTCCTAGCTCTTTGAACTGCTGAGAGGAGCTACTTCAATCAAGTTTGTTCATCTCACCATGTTGTTGTTGATGTGTACATTGTTCTCTTTGCTCTACCCCCTTCATTCAGCATCAGATTCCATAAGTCATTCCATGCTTGTCTAGAATCTGACCATTTATGGTGTTTCATAGAACAATGGTATTCCATACACATGACTTAATAGCACAGCCAGAACTAGTTAGGTTATATGACCACCCACTGCACCATATAGTGCTTCTATTTAGTTCTCAACTTATTTAAGTCCAGCTCAATCAATTCAACAAATATGTTCCAGCACTGTCCTAAAGTACTGGTACTGCACTAAGTGCTGGGGATTCAAAAAAAAGCCTCCCTTTCCTCTTTACCCTCAGAAAAACCTCAGGTTCAATTTTTTTCTGAGGATGTATTTGAACCTACACACACACACACACACACACACACACACACACACACACACACGCACACACACACATATCTTCTTTATTTCAAGTTCAGTACTCTACTTAGTATGCTATTTTATCTTATGTGATGTTAAAATAATGGAAACTTTCAATGACATCTGATTCCCTCTCTAACTGAGAAGGAAATATCCATAAAAATAAAGTTAGACAGAAAAAATAAAATAGGACAAAATATCAAAATGATTACTTGATTGACATCCATCTTTTTTGTTCAGTCCATTGAAAGTCATATAATTTTGTGTGTAGAGATGGAATTAGACATTTTTGAAAAACCAAAAAGAGAAAAACTCCCTTGCCTGCAAAAATAACCTCATCAACCACACATAAACCCTATTATAGTGAGTTGATAAGATTGGACATATATATTAAGTTCTAAAAGGGCATAGGTATATGATTAAGTCATTCACCTACTCAAAACCATAAGAATACACGACAGTGTCCAATGTTAATTTTTGAGAAGTATAGAAAATTTGTCTAAGTAGTGATAACAAAAACAGAGGCTCCATGGTCATGAGTTTGTAGATCATCTAGGCAAAACTGAAATGACTGTTTCTCTCCAGGTAAAGAGGAAAATGCCATTAATTTCTGCATGAAGGTAAATCATCCTTGAATTGAATACTACATTTGTACTAGTGATTGTTAACTTAAGAATCACTGGAGGAAAAGTGGAGTGTCTATTACTCATTTGGATGACCTTCCATTTTATCAGAGGCTGCAGGATAAATGTAGTCTCTATGCATTGTGAGAAAAATAGAGAAAGAAGATAAAAATGAATTTATTTGGAGGGGCAAAGAAATCACCATTTAGATTCTCAGGTATTGGACTAGTAAAACTAAAGCTATCATATATTTTATCTGGATTAAATAAAATGGGAATATGGTCCATTAGCTGGCTAATCAACCTTGTACTTAGTGACAGAAGCATTGTGGTCCTTATTTTTGAAATCATGAGGAAAACTGAGAGAATTTAAAATGATGCTCCTAAAGGGATGTAGTATTGGTTGGACTCAGAGAAGGCTGGCTACATTGATGCTAGCAGAACCTTGACCTTGCTGGCCCATTCCTATTTCAAGTGTCAAAGTATTTCTGAATTTTTCTCTTAGTGCATCTACCCAGGGCCTGATTCATAATCTTAATTGACTCTTGTGTATGAAGAATTCCCACTGCTGTCAGTTCAAATTCACCAAAGTTAAAACTACAGAATCTTGCTTATAGGCTGCTATTAGTTTATACTTCAAATATATATTTTTTCATTTATTAAAACCACAGTGTGAACCAAGAGGTCTGGTGTGGAGAAGAAACCAGAGAATGGATTTAGATTGTTCTCTAGCTTTGGAGCCATCAACTGCTTTGGACCATATTTCCTTCATCCAAAAAGCAGGCAAGTAATATCTATTTCACTGAGATCTCATTAGAGAATTATTGCCTGTAAAGTGCTTTAGGGGTCTTGAGTGAACATCTATATGGAAAGAAAGCCTGGTAGCTTAGTGCTAAGGGGAAGATTTAAGTATTGGCATTTTAAATAGTAATTAAATATAAAAAACCTTAAAAAAGTAAATTATCAAATTAAAGTAAAAGCCAAAGGCTATAACTCTGTCTTACTTTCCTTTAGAGACAATAGGCCAAAAGTCATTCTCTTTTAGAAATACTAAAAGCTTCAGGTTGATATCAAAGTGCTGAAAGTGTAATAGTGACAACAACATCATATGAAATTACAACAGGAATCTTCCTTTCTGCAGCAGGGTATGTTAAATTGGACATTCTGATCCTAGCAATTTGTTGCAAGATATTGCAGTTCCTTTTATTATTTTTATTTTTCTTTAACAGGCGCTAATTATTGAGCTTCAAATAGCGTAAAATATAACAGCTGTGCATCCTGTCAGTGCTGCATGGGCTGTTGAGAGTGTCTATGTATGCATATGTGGGAGCATCTGACAGTGGGTGGTTTTGCTGTTTGCTTTATAAATACATTTGAATAAATGGAATTTTAGCAAAGCAGGAGAAATGTAACTGGGATTTACAGCTGAGTTGGCAAGAAGGAATCAGGTTCCTTGAAAGACTGTTGCTTTTTTTTTAACCATTGCATTTTTTTTGAAAGGGCACAACATTCTATATTCTAATCAAGTTTATTTTAGAGAAGAAAAAAAGTTGGTGGAAAGGTGCTGTTATATGACTTGAAGAAGGAAGCATAAATGCAAATTAGTTCTCTACAGGATTTTTATCAGAGAGGTTCTGCATTTGAAAACGGGAATTAATCATAATTCATGTTTACATAACACTTTTTTTTGGAAACTACTTCTTGCTATTTCCAGACTGGAAGTACAGTGACCACTCATGGACCTGGGACGTTTCACTTGCTGAGTTTCCAACTTGAGCAATTTTTCCCTCCTCAGAGATTGTTAGTGACTTGTTAGATAAAGAACTGGTCTTGAAATCCGGAAGAAACTAGTTACGTGATCCTGGTTAAGTCAATTAACCTCTACTTGCCTTAGTTTCTTCAGTTATAAAGTGGGAGGAAATCTTTGCAAGGTTGCTGTGAGAATTAAATGAGAACACATTTGTTAAAAACAGAATAAAAATACTAAGCACAGTGTTATACAGTGAGAGCTATATAAATGCTTATCTCTTTCTCCCTTCCTTAGGTAGTCAACAGTTTACCATAATGGTACTAGACTTAGTGTTTTCATGTGATTGACTAAGTCCTATTGCAATTCAGACCTCCCCATCTTAGCCCGAGCCTTCCCAAATCAGGAATTTCATGAGAGTGCTACCATCACTGAATAACTTAAAAAAAAAACCTTTTCCTGGAGTAAGGAGGACCTGAGTTCAAATTCGGCCTCAGATATTTGATATTTACTAGCTGTGTGACTTTGGGCAAGTCAAATAGTCCCACTGTCTCATCAAAACAACAATAAAAAACATTTGCAAAGTCATTTATCTACATTATTTTATCTGGTTCTCCCAGATTTTGGCAGTATGTGCAATTTAGGAGGTGTATTATTATTAGTAGTAGCAGTAGTAACATTAGTAGTATTTAGGTTTTTGCAAGGCAGTGGGGTTAAGTGACTTGCCCAAGGTCACACAGGTAATTATTAAGTGTTTAAGGGTTGATTTGAACTCAGGTCCTCCTGACTCCAGGGATGGTGTGCTATTCACTGTGCTACCTAGATGCCCCTTCACTGTGCCACCTAGCAGCCCCAGAGGTGCTATTATCAAACCAATTTTATAAATGATGAAACCAAAGCTTAGAGACATTGAGATAATTGCTCTTATCTAAGGTGGAAATTGAGCCCAGTTCTGCCTGCCTCCGTATCCACCACTCTTTCTGCCAAGTCACAATTCTTCCTGAAAGATAAGATAACTGATTATAGAAGCTTTAAGGCTGTAAGTATTTCATATATGTGATCTCATTTGGCTCTCACAGTAGTCTTTTAGAATAAGGGATATTGATGTTATTAATCTCATTTTATAGAAGAAAAAATGAAGGCTCAATGAGGTCAAGTGATTTGCTAGGATCACAAAGGATTTATGTAGGATTTTAATCCAGGTGTTCACAATCTTTGAACAATTTAAAAATGCTTATTTTAATCAACAATTATAAAGTGTCTATTATATACCAGACACTGCATATGATTGGGGGGGGGGAGGATAAGCAGGCCTTGCTTTCAAGACTCTTATATTCTAACTGTTGTCCTGAACTATATCAATAAAATTAACATCTTAAGATGGTGACCTTTTCCTTGAAATTTTAAGTGGAAAGGGAACATTTACTTATATATCAATGCTGGAAACAAAATTCTATTATTTTATAATAAAATAGTATCATGAAAGATGCTGGATGATAAAAATAGCATTTCAAACTGTATATTCATCACCTTTGACATCTACAACAGAATTATCTTTCTATGTTTGATCTCTTTTGCCATTTCCATTTTCAGCATGTTTATTCCAATACTTGCCCATCCCTTTGAGGGCTCGTTTAACACTCTAGGTCTATGAAGTGGAAAAGCAACTGTTGACCTTATTGTCAGAGAGCATTTATTTACTGGTTACTCCTTAGATTAATGAAATCACAGATCCAAATCTTTGACTCCAGATAACCATGGTCAAAAAAAGACCTACTTCTTTATTTGATGATTTTTTTTGTTTTAAAAAACAGTAGCTATATTTTTACCAAAATAAATTAGGGGAGATATTGCTTTATATCTCTGCCTCCCATCAACCTTGCCTCCTCACCTGCTCTCTCCACATAGCACCTTTAGCATAATCATTCTCAAGTCAGGTACTGAAAGGCTCAACTATTCCAATAAATACAACAAAAAAATGTGAATCATTGAAATATAGGTTATTCTTAGAAGAAAATTTTAATAACAATCAACCTCTCAAGGAGAAGTCTTCCCTGATATCAGTCAATTACATGTGTGTCAACACTGGATAATGTATGTATTTTTAAAATGGTATGTTTATCAGACTTCTTGTTTTTTGAATCCCTATATAGTAGAAACAAAATTGACTAAAGTGAAATCCTATCTATGCTTATATTCCCATTTGCAGCACATTATTCTTTTGTGATCTTGGTCAAGTCATTTAATATGTAGCCATCAGTTTCCTTTTCTGTAAAATGAAAAAGTTGAAGAATTTTAGACAACAGATATTGAACAATGCCTCTCCTTGCTAGAAAAGTGATAAATTCAAGATGCAGATTGACATATTGTTGGATATTATCAAAGTTAACACTTATTTTGTTTGACCATGTAGAATGGAAGAAGTGGGAAGGAAAGAAAATAATTGCTTATTTATATACACATGTATTTTGTTGTTGTTGTTCATTCATTTCAATCTTCATGATCTCATTTGGGATTTTCTTGGCAAAACTACTCGCAGTGGTTTGCCATTTTCTTTTACCAGCTCATTTTAAATATGAGAAACTTTTGTGAACAGAGTTAAGTGACTTGTCCAGGATCAAACAGTTACTAAGTACCTGTCACCAGATTTGACCTCATGAAGATGAGTCTCCCTGACTCTAGGCTTGACACTATATCTGCCATGTCACCTGACCATGTCCATACATTCATACATATTATCCATCCATCTGTCTATGTATCTATGTATCTATCTATCTATCTAGCCATTTAATCCCTTTTTCAAACCCAATACTCTATCCATTCTACCACATTGTCTGAGAGTGGTTAGGTATGAATACATGTATATTTGTATGTGTGTGTGTGTGATATATTCCATTTTAAAGTTCAATGAGAAGGTTATAGAGCATTTGCTACCATGAGGGTTTTTTAAAAAATTATCACGGTTAAATCAGTTTTAATATGTAAGTTATAAATACCAAATCATAGTACTTATCTATAGAAAATAACCTCAAATGCAACAAAAAAATCTTCTGAAAATGTTAGGCACCTGCTTTATGATTGGGTCAGGTTCTTAATCAGTTCCAGGATGTTTCTCTTGAAATCGAATAAAAGGATTTCTCCAGGAATAGTTTGGTCTTCTCGGGTTATGGTGAAACAAAATATGTAAAGTTTGATGCTTCTGAGTTTTAGAACAAGTCTTTTAACATTCTCCCCTTTTAAGTTGGAAAAATGTATTGAATAGAGACATTCTTTTCAACTCAAAAGTTCTTCATGAAGGCTGGGTCTTTTTGTTGCACTGGTAGTACAACAGTGGCTTTTGGTGACCTTGACAAGTATCCCAGGGAGACTTTATCTTGATTAAAATGGCTCCAGACACAGAAGGGGAAGGGCTCTGACATCATTCTGAAGAAAACCTCAACAGGACAAGCTGTAAAAGAAAAATTAAAAAAAAATATTGCCTTCTTTAGGAGGAGAGGAAAAGAAGTAGAAAAAGAGGGGGGGGAGGGGAAGAAAAGTCCATACAGTTCTAAATGGGGAGTGCTATAAAAACATGGCTTTAATTTGATTAGTCCTAAACACTGATTCTTTAAGCTAATGAGTATTGTGTCTCTCTACCCTCCCAGCTCTGAAATCTTGAAGCACTTTTAGTTCTGTCCTAAGAAATAGTGCCAGGATTATATCCAATATTGACCTAACCCATTCATCTGCTTTCACTGGACAAATGTCAAGTTCATATTCTTTTCACTTTGAGGGGGAAGGGAGAAATGGAAGGAGGTGGTGGTGGAAATAAAACTGTTGTAACTTAATACAGGTGAGGGGATTTATTTACTGTTGATCATGGTTGGTGAACTTTTTGTATCTCACATATGTGCAGGGTTTGGGTCAAGGTGCATATGCCATAAGAGGGACAGGAAAGAAAGAGAGTAAGGAGGCTGTTGAATGAGAAAGAATATGAGAGGGAAAGGTCAAAAGGATGAAACAAGGTAACAAAGGAACAAGGGGCTCTGGAAGAAATTTATAGTGATGTGATCTGAGCCCAAGGGAGGAGTCTACACAAGAATTCTCACTGACTATAAAAATGTAACTAATGGCTGTTAATGGCCCAGTGTTATTTTCTTGAGTAAGAGGTCTCATATTTGATGGAACTGGGGAAAGAGGAGAAGCTGTAGGTAAGCTAATAATGAGATATAAGCATCCTAAAGAATGGTTTTTGAAAGTGGGGATTCTTCTCTCCTAGAGATATTTTACTATGTCCATGATTTGCTCCCTTCCCATCTCCCAAGCAAAAGGAATCTATATCTTTTAGACTTCTCCCTTAGTGTTACTCTACAAAATTTCCAGTCTCCTAAAGATTCTTTCTTCTGAGAATGGATCGGGTAATGCCATGAGTCAAGACTGGACAGAAATGAAAGAAAACTTTAAAACCAAACAAAAGCTCAAGCAAAAAAATGTTTTGTTTTTCTTTTCTTTAAAAATTGTTGATTTATGACCCAATTCATTCTTTTCACTTCTGAGTTGAGCTTCTTGGTTGTAGCATGCCAAGAAGACAACCAATTATAATAGAAAAGCAAATCCCTACCTTTACATTCACATTTTTTTTTTAATTTACAAACCCTGGGACCTTGAGCAAGTCATTTAGCCTTAATTTTCTCATGTCTAAAATGAGCTAGTTGGAGGTCTCTGACATCCCTTCTAGCTCTAGATTTGTGCTCCTCTAAAGAAGGATTTCTTAATGTATGTGTGTTTATGTATATATATATACATATATCATAATGTATATGACCATGCAGAGATACATAATTGGTGTACTTTGCATACATATGTATTATAGGCAATTAAATTTTGGGGTTTTCTGTTTCATGGAAAGATATTATGGTTCATTGGAAAGAACTTTGATCTTGTCTTCTTTGAATCATTCAATTGTCTATTCTGCCCTCATTCCATTGTTAAGGTTGTTCCCTCTAACAGAAATACATTCCTTCCTTCCTGACATCTATTATCACCACTGGCTCTACTTCTCTATCATCTCCTTTGGGAATTTCTTCATAATTACAAATGTTATTAGTATTGTCTTTCTATTCAAATAACTATGGTTACACACACACACACACACACACACACACACACACACGCACATATGTTGTAGCAAAGTAAGAAAGTAGTAGCTCCCCTTTATATTCTCAGCCCCATCACATTATTTTGCAAATAATGGTAGCATAACAAATATTTCTTGTATTAA
This sequence comes from Macrotis lagotis, assembly GCF_037893015.1. Taxonomy (NCBI): domain Eukaryota; kingdom Metazoa; phylum Chordata; class Mammalia; order Peramelemorphia; family Peramelidae; genus Macrotis; species Macrotis lagotis. The sequence goes on along the minus strand of NC_133661.1, from coordinate 137,593,677 downwards.
ATTGGATTAAAAGAAACCTTAGGGACCAGTCCCTCTTGGTTGTTAAATCAAGGAAGTTGAAAATTATATAGGTTGGATAGACCTACTCAGAATTACATGGTAAATGAGAGTTAAATCTAAGACTAAGACCCAAGTTTCCTAGTACTGTCATGTAATCTCTCTCTGTTACCTCATTTGTAAAATGAAAAGTTTGTCTCTATATCATTTTTACCATTCTTTCTATCTCAAAAATTCTAATTCTACAGGCATTTCCATGACTCATTTTCTTGGGAATATTATTTCCCCCAGAGATTCCAAAACCATTGGAATTCTACATCTCATTGTAGAAGATAAAAGTTTCAAAGAATGAGTCAGTTGCTGTTAATAATGGAGTCTTAAAAAAGTAAGTTTTCCTTTTTTTTACTAGAATAGTTTGAAAGGTGAGAAAAGAACTGCTATAATTTTTAATGTTTAGTGTACCATAAAATGTGACCACTACAAAAATAATGGTTGATTTAAATTTGTGTCTTGTGGAATGCCACATTATTTTTTCATCTCATCTCATAAGCTGAAACTCATTAATTTTCATCCATTGCTGTTCCTAGTAAAAGTAGAGTCCTATTTCAGCAATGTTTAAGATATTAAGAAACAATTAGTTGTGATAATTTGGAAGGGATTTTTTTCTTGAAAAAAAAGAAATTTTCTGAAAAAATCCAAAATAACACCAGACCCTTCTAGAGAGATGGTATATATATATATATATATATATATATATATATATATATATATATATATGTTCAACAAATATTAGCCAACCGATTGCTATAAAACTCAATTGTATTTAGTTGTCTTTACAGAATTTAAATAAAAAGGAAGTTTTCTTTTTTTATTGTCATCAAAATATTTGATGCAAAAATTAGGCATTCTGTCCTCCAACCCTTTACTCATACACATCTTTATACATACACAAACTCAAAATTCTAAGCAAACACAAGCAAAATAGTTTTCATGCTTCTGCTCCATCATTATAACTATGGAATACTGATGGATTCAAAGAAAGGTACCATTGAGTAAATGAATGAGTGAGTGAGTGAATGAATGAATGAATCAAGATAGATTTTGCTGTGCATTGAGTTGATTCATGGAAACTCATTGAATCTGAGCAATAAGATGTTGTATGGAATACAGTTTGGGTTCAAACTTTGCCTCTTACATTTATTAGGGTGAACTTGGGAATGTTATTTCATTATTGTGGACTTCAGTTTCCTCATCTGTAAAATGGAGATGATGATAACACACCACAAAAAGTATCTTTGAGGAGAAAATATTATATTCAAGGCATTTTGCAAACAAAGAGCTATTCCATATTAGCTTTTATAATTTTCATTCTTCTTTTCAATAGATAGAATAATGTGATGATTTTAGCACCTTATAGCTAATTCTCTTTCTCTCTGTATCTCTGTCTTTGTCTTTGTGTGTTTGTGTGTGTGTGTTTGTGTGTGTTTCTCTCCCACACTTCACCAATACAGATGATTAGAAATTCAGTTCTGGGTACTCTTACTTTTCTTTTCCCCATTTACACATATAATATGTGAAAAAAATTTAAGAATTGTGAGTTTAGTCGTTTTCTGTGAATTAATGTGATAAGAGGAATATACAAAAGACAATCCAATCCACAGTATTAAATAGGACACTCAGACTTGGTTACTGCCAGAATAATCAGAAATTCACCATCTTTGGCTGATGAATTTGAAATTTTTTCTTGACAGATGGAGAAATTTGAAAATAATTTAAAACACATAAGCTTAATTTCTGTAGTCTATATGAGCATATTTGTTTGAATTTTAGCTAGAATGGAAAACCAAACTTTAAATTTCTCTTGAATTCTATTGATTACTTGTACCAATTCTATTGTGAGTTTTGTTGCTGTGTGTTGTAGCTGGGGCAAGAAGATACTATTTTTTTCTCTCTCCTGAAACAGAAATAGGAAACATCTGAGAACTGACTGAAATGTTTTATTCTGTTTTATTCAGAGGGAGTTCCTTATTTGAGCCTCACTCAGTGACCAATAGATATGCCAAGTGAGTCTTTTCAAAAATTCTGCCTTTAGAAATAAATGTGCAAGTTGGGATATTACAGTCCTGGACCTAGATCATGAGTTTCTAACCTTCAAAAGTCTGACCTTTGAGCAGAACTTGGGAAAAGAAAAGAAAGACAAAATGAAAAGACAAAAAGGAAAATAAATCAAAAGCAGCTTTCTTAGTAACACCAACAACTCAAAGGCCAAGTGCAAAAGGACTAGAGCTCTAATGATATCAATTAAGCTCAATCTACTGTGACATTTTAGATATATTGTACCTACTGAGTATACTTAAGTCCATATGTAAAAGGTCATTAACTGGATCCAGAACATAACAAATTATCAGCAGAAGACTTCCCCGCCCTGCAACCCCAATACTTTCAACTTTCTGTAATAAATTATAGCCTGTAATGGTTTAATGTTGAGAAGCTAATTCCATTTAATTTTTTTTCTAATACTGAGGAAGTGGTTTTTGTATTATTGTATGTTTAACAACAGAAACAAGAGGTTTCTTGCTTTTGCTGGCTAGTTTTCTTCAGTTTGGGAGATGGTTTGGGCTTACTATTGCAAGGATTCCACAAAGTGTACTCTCTACTCTGACTGAGTTTCCATAGTTTCTTTCAGGTCACAATGGAATCTAAATAGCCAAGAGATGTCTTTGATGAAAAACTTCAATATTTTATTTGGAATAGTTGAAGCTTTTCCAAAGTATATCAGGATTCTACATTAATAGTATTTCAGGATACAGTGTCCACATTTTTCTTATAGACTAACAATAAAAATTTACTACTCCCTGTTCTAACAGTTTTTATTCTGAAGTTGCAATCATTTTTGTTATTGTTGTTGTTCAGTTATTCAATCATGCCTGACTCTTCATGATCCCACAGATTAGAGCGTTCCAGACCCTTCTGAGCTCCACCATCTTCCAAAGTTTGTTCAAGATCATGTTCATTGCTTCCGTGATACTATCTATCCATTTCATCCTCTACTATCCCCTTTTCCTTATGCCTTTAATAATTCTCAGCATTAGTTTGTTTTTTTCCCAATGAACCTTGTCTTCGCATTTTGTGAACCAAGTACTTAAATGTAAGTGTTAGTATTTGACCTTCCTGTGAATAATCTGAGTTAATTTCTTTTAATATTGACCAATTTGAATTCTCTTCTGTCCAAGGGATATTCAAAAGTCTCCAATTCCACCATTTTGAAAGCATCAATTCTGCAGTGCTCAACTTTCTTTATAATCCAACTCTCAAAGCCCTACAATGCTACTAGGAAAACCATAGGTTTGACTCTATGGACTCTTGTCAGCAAGTTTATGCCTTGACTTTATAAATTACTGTCCAAATTTGCCTTAATTTTTCTTATAAGAAGCAATCATTTAATTTCATGACTGCAATTGCTATCTAAAATGATATTTGTGCACAATATAAAATTTGACACTGTTTCCATTTCTTCTCTGTCTTTGTGGGTAGAAGAAGAAGTAATGGGACCAGTTGCCAAGACCTTAGTGGGTTTTTTTAATGTAAAGTTTCAATAAAATGTTTAAGCTCTTCTCTTTCACTCTCATCAAAAGGTTTCTTAATTTTTCACTTTCTGCCATCAGAGATGTTTCATCTGTATATTGGAGATAGTTTATTTCTTTCAGCCACCTAAATTCCAGGTTTTGTTTCATCTAGTCTGGCTTTTTGAATGGTACATTCTGCATATAATAAATAACATGAAAATATATCGCCTTTTCATATTGTTACAATGTGAACTCAATCAGTTGTTTTATATTACTTGACTTAATTCATATTTTTGACCTGTTCTTTTTTATTATTAAAAATTTATTTATTTATTTATTTTCATTCATATGCACATATATATTAAATATATATATATAATAATATATTTACCAAATTTCCTTCCACCCTCCCTGCCCATCCCTCTCCCCTCAGCAGCAAACAGTGCAGTTAGCATTGTACATACATATTTTTGATAACTATGAGTACAGATTAGTCATTTTCTGAATGAGGAATTAGGATTAAAATAAAGAGATACATGAGATAATTTTTATAAACAAGCAGTTCAACATCATTAAATCCCTCATGATTTTCCCTTCTTGTCCACCTCTCTATGTTTCATCTGAGTCCTATACTTGAAGATCAAACTTTCTGTTCAGTTATAGTCATTTCAATTGGAAAGTTTGAAAGCCCCCTATTTCATCAAATATCCATCATTTTCCCTTAAAGATTATGTTCAGTTTTGCTAGGTAGTTGATTCTCAGTTGTAATCCAAGCTTTCTAGAATATCATATTCCAAGTCATATGCACCCTCAATGTAGAAGTTGCTAAATTCTGTGTAATCCTGATTATAGCTCCACAATATTTGAATTGTTTCATTCTTACTGCTTGTAATATTTTCTTCTTGACTTGTGAGTTCTGGAATTTGGCTATAATATTCCTAGAATCTCTTTTTGGGATCTCTTTCAGGAGGTGATTGATGAATTCTCTCAATTTCTATTTTACCTTCTGTCTCTAGGATATCAGCACAAGTTTCTTTGAGAATTTCTTGAAAAATGGAGTCTAGGTTCCTTTTATGGTCAGGACTTTCAGGTAACCCAATAATTTATAAATGATCTCTTTTGGATCTGTTTTCTATGTCAGTTGCTTTTTCCAATGAGATATTTCACATTTTTTGAGGTTTTTTTCATACTTTTGGTTTTTATTTTATTTATTAATTTCTCACAAAGTCATCAATTCCCTTAGCTCCATTCTAGATTTAAAGGAGTTGTTTTTCTTCAGAGACCTTTTTTATCTTCTTTTCTGTCTAGTCAATTCAGTTTTTTAAGGTATTCTTCTCCTCATTAACTTTCTGGACTGCTTTTTTCCATTTGACCTAAATTAGTTTTTAACATGTTATTTTCTTCGGTAATTTTTGCATCTCCTTTACAAAGCTGCTGACTTGGTTTTCATGATTTTCCTGCATTGCTCTCATTTCTCTTCCCAAGTTTTCCTTTACCTCCCCTACTTTATTTTCAAAATCTTTTTTGAAGCTCTTCAATAGCCTGTAACCAACCTATTTTTCTTGGAGGCTTGGATACAGAAACTTTGACTTTGTCATTTTCTGAGTGTGTATTTTGATCCTCCATGGGATCAAAATAATTGTCTACAATCATATCCTTTTTCTTTTGCTGTTTGCTTATTTCCCCAGTTTATGACTTGATTTTAACTCTTTGTAAGGTGGGGTTCTGTTTCCAGGATGGAGAAAACATTTTCCCAAGTAATTGAGAGTTTTTGAGATACCTCTCCCCCCAGGTACCTCAATTTCTTCAAAGCCTTATGGGACCTCTGATTGCTCTCTTGGACTGTGCTCTAGTCTGTGGATGACCACAAGAACTCCTCTCTGCCCTAGAACTGTGAGAAGGATCCTTGCCCCTCTGTGACAGTATGGGGCCCTAGACTGTAACCTGGATCTGAGTAGGGGCAAAGCAACAGAGGCCTGTCCCAGGGATAGCAGAGAGGCCTCTGAAGTCTCTTGACACTCAGGCAATCTGTGGGCTGAGCATTCTGGTAGTAGTTGCTGAGCAACTCTGCAGATTTCTGGGACAGGGCTGTACTGAATCCTGTGCTTGCTTGGGCTCTAGGCTTACTTTGGTGTGGCAGAGTTTACCCTGCTGATCTTCCACCTTTTCCTTGGTAGACTCTGGTCTGAGAGGCCTGGAAATCACCCCCACTGCCATGTACCCAAGTGCCCCCAGGGATCCAGGTGCCCTGTGGGCTGTTCCTGCATGGCTGGAGCTGGTTACTCAGGTGAGGCCCTGGCTGTGTTGCAGTCCTTTCCCACTCTGGTGGAACAGACCCTTCTCAACGATCTTCCAAATTATCTTGGGCTGGTAAATTATTTCACTCAGTCTTTCTGTGGGTTCTGCTACCCTAGAATTTGATTAGAGTCATAGTTTTAAGACATTTGAAGTGATCTGGGGAGAGCTTCTCGAATTTCCTGCCTTCACTATTCCATCTTGACTCCACAGCCTTTAATGACTTCTAAAATGCATTGTAAATGCTGATGATGGAGCCACATGACATTCACACCTTTGCTTATAGCAAAACTTTTTAACCTCTGGTTAAAAAAAATCTTTTGTGGTCCAATGTCAATTCTCAATCCTTGCCCCCTTTTAACTCTGTAGTGTTTGACACTATTGACTGTCTCTTTTATTCTTTATGCTAAATTATTTCTCCATTTTTGGTTTTTCATGACACCATTTTTATTAATTCATATCGATCTTTCTGAACTCTCTCTCTCTCTCTCTCTCTCTCTCAAGACTCCATTGCTCCTTTCATTTAGCAGACATGAAAATATTATGAAAATTAATGCCTGGTAATTATTTTTTCCTACCCTAGCAGTCTGAGGTCTCACAAGAGAGAATCCAAAAGGTAGTGAGCTCTTTGCTATTAGGAATGTTCAAACCTCATAAACGGGATTTCTCTATTGAGCAGAAAATTAGAAAATTTTTAAGGACCTTTCCATCTTCAAACCCATGATTCTATGAGTGTAATCTCAAATTATGAATATAAAATAGTCTTTTGGTAACACATGTGAATTGAAAAAAAAAATTAGTTCCCATTACCTCTAGATGACCTTAAAATTAAGCTATGTGGCTGTGTCTTTTTTTTCATAATATTTCTATGAGGTTTATATTTCCCAGTCTGGATGATTCTCTGACTGTGTTTCTAGTAGGAAGATGAAGGTTTTTATTCTCTGTTAGTATCCATCAGCAGCCAAACCTTAGGCCTCATGCCACTTACAATATAGCATACATATATTCACACATACTAATTATGTATGCTTATATATGATTTTATTGGGGTTTCTGTGTTATTAGAAGCAGGATTTATTACTTTAATGTGACTTTGAGACAAATATGGATAGCAGAAGAAAGATGGGAATGAAATGGAAGAGAAGGATTTGAAAGGTTATTGTATAATCATATCTACCCATACAATTTTGGAAGACTTTAGAAGGCAGGTTTCAATAATAGCCTAAAGTCTATGCCTTAGGGAAAATGGTCTTTTGTTCTCTAAATGTTTATTTAAAATTTAAGTGTCATATCAATTTACCCCTACATTGTGAATATCTTTTCCTTTTCTAATAGATAAAGCAATTCAGTTACAAATTAAATAATAATATCTACTTAGTCTTCTCTGTGGAAATTATCTGGACAAATTCTCTGGACAACTGTTTTTAATTGCTATCTTGGGAAAAACAGTCTCAGAGGTCTAAGCAGAATCAAGATAATTTCCTTCTTGATATTGTCAAAGAGTACAGAGGTTGCAAGGTCTGTACTAACAAAGACCAGAGCTCAAATATATCATCAGAATTTCATTAACTATAACCTTGGGCTCTTCTTCCTTCATTTTCTTCAACTATAAAATATTGGGAGGGAAATTAGATTAAATAACTTTTAAAGGCCCTAACAACTTTAAATCCATTATTCTGTGACTTTTGTAAAGCTCTTAATACAGTGTCTGACATATAGCAGGAATGCTAGCTATCACTATCATCATCCACAACAACAGCAACAATCTTATAGATAGGCACATTAGCCCTTGGAGATGGTTGACTGGCTTGAACTCTTCTGTTTATAATTTTTAAGGTGATGAGGGATGTTGAGGGTGATGGTGACAAGGATTCCTCCATTCCTTATCTAGGCAAACAAGTAATCACATTCATATGTTCACATTTTAACTATTGTCAGTTGAGTAGAAATACACATATTTCTAGATATGTCACATATAGTTGCTCTTCATCTGATTGTTGTTCAGGTCTCTATTAGCAATTGGAGAAGGTGGTTTTCATTTTTAAGTCAAAGGGCTTGCACTAACCAAGATTTAGGGACCTAAGGTCAGCAGAAGGAAAAGGTAAAGGAAAGTGGTTGATATTATGCTTAATATAGACCCCTCAAGAAAGAGACAGATCTCTCTATTATGTCAATACTGCATAAAGAGCATTGATGTGTCACCCTCCTTATTGGTTAAAAATTTTTATTAATGTATTTTTAAAAAATATTTATTAATATAGATTTTTATTTTTGACATCAATAGGCTCTCTCTGTATTCCCCCTCATTACTCATTCCAGAGAGAAATCACATATAACATATATGTTTTTAAAGAGAAAAGAAAAGGAGGAAGAAGAGGAAAATATCAGCAAAATCAAACAACAAATTTAAAAGTATGGAAATCGATATAATGTGTCACTAAGACCTACTTCAACAAAGGTGTAGAGTAGGAGTATCTTTTTTAATATCTCTCTTCTTTTCAACCATGGTTATTCTTTGTTCTATTGAACCATTAAATTTTGATGCCTTGATGATTGTTATTCTTTGCATTTACATTATTGAAATTTTTTTGGCTCAACTTTTTTCCTCTGTATCAAAATATGTCTTTCCATGTTTTTCCCATTTTGTCTTATTAATTATTTATTACATTCTAGCAATATTCTATTACTTTCATTTATCACAAGTTTGTTTTTTATCCTTTCCCTAATTAATGTACATTCAGATAGTCTTTATTTTTTGTTGTCAAAGAAAATAAGTATTGTCAAAAAATGTTTTGTTGCATTTAGCGATATTCTTCTTAACAATGGTATCTCTAGATATATGTTTCATAATAGATTCTTTGTGTCACAGGGCGCATATACTTTAGTTATTCTAGTTATATAAATACAAATTGCTTTCCAAAATTGTTTTACTTTTTTTTGGTGTTCCGCATTGAACAAATGGCCATTTTTGTCTTTGATCATTTGATGGGTAAGAGGTAGGAGCTTAAGGATGTTTTGATCTGCATTTCTTTTCTGTTTTGAATCATTCTTTCATATGGATTTTAATACTATGTGATTCTTTTGAAAACTAATTTTTATATGTATGACCTTTCATATAATTTATTTATTGGGTGATGACTTTTGCCTTTATATCTAAACCATCCTATTATCAACATACATAAACATAAAATATGTTACTATAGGTAAAATTATTTACAGATATGTACATATAGATATATGTCTGTGTGTCTGAGTATGTTTGTTATATAATATCACATATATTCATATTGTACAATTGATTATTTCATATAACAAATTATATAAAAATAATACTTTAATCTGATAGATTTGATTCTTTATTTGATCACTTCCATTCTTATAAATAATACATTAATTTTGCTTGTGGAAAATGCTTTCCAGTTTCATGTAATCAATGATAAATGATACCCATATTGAATTTTAAAATGCCTCTATCATTGTTAACTATTTGTTTTTTAGACTTATCTGAGAAAGATGTAATTTATTTCTCTCCAAATTTTTAATTGCATGCTCTTTAATATTAAGGTAAAATATTTTAAATTCATTGTGGAACACAGTATAAGGTACTACATTAAGCCTAGATCTGCTGTTTCCAATTTTACAAGTAGATTTCTTTTTTATCAATATGCAGTTCTTCCTAAGTAACTGATATTTTCAGTTTATTGAACACTGGGTAAATGAATTCTGCTGTGCTGATTGTTCCTTGTCTAACCTGTTACATTGATATAACTCTATTTTTAATCTAATATCATAAGCTTTTGAAAACGGTTTTCTTATTTGATTTGAATTCAAAATTGCAATTCCTCCTTCATCCATTTATTCTAAAAGTATTTTCCTTATATTCTAGATAGTTTGCTTTTCCAAATTTTGTCACAGTCTACAAATTATCCTTTAGAGATAGAGTTTGATTAGAGAGTTTGATTTATGTAGTATTAAATTGTATTAAATTTAGTAATTTTATCATTCTTCTAATTTAGCATGGCATATAAAAATACTGAATATTCCTCTAGCTATATAAGGTTTTTTTTAATTCAAGAAAAAAATTTTCAAATCAATCTATATTATGCTTTGGTAACTTTGTCACTAAAAATTTTGTGTATTTCATAGTTATTGCAATCATTCATTTCATGCCTTTTGAATTTTGTTTATATCAAAAATATTTTACATTTTTGTCTATTTTAAAGTCAAATTATAAATTGCCTTGTTTTATATCTTTACTGATTTCCTATATTTTAGGAAATCTTTTGCTTTTTTGTTATTGCTATAATATTTAGAATATGAAATAATAGTGGAAAGAGTGAGCATCCTTACTTTACTCCTGTACATATTAGAAAAGCTTCTAATATGTTTTCACATATAAAGTCTGCCATTCATTTTATAAGAAAATTTTTATATGATTAAGAAGTAATCTATATGCCCATACTTTCTAAGCATGCATGGTTATTGTGCTTTGTCAAAGATTATTATTTTTTATCTATTGAGATAGTAATCCTATTTCAGATGTTTTGATTTTTAATGTGATTAATTACATTGTTTTCCTAAGGCTGATCTATTCTGTTATCATTTGTTTAAATTTCACTTTGTTATAATGAATAATTTCTTGGATGAATTGCTGTAGTCTATTTGATAGGATTTAATTTTAGTATATTAAATAATTTGTTATTAATTAATGCAATTGCCTCAAAGTTGTTCTTCATTTTTCCACAGTTTAGTTATTAGGAATCAATTGTCTCACAAAAGGATGTGGAAAGGTACTTTTATCACATACTTTGGGAAATAATTTTTATGGTATTAGTACTAATACTAAAAAATTTATAGCAATAATGGGATTATTTTGTTTTTCTTCCATTTTCTTAGGACCTAATCCTAAATATTTTTTTGATATTAGATTATATGATGCTTTCACTTTAATTCCTGTTTCATAAGATATTTTATATTTTTCATGGTGTCATTTTCTTTTATGTTCACAGTTTTCTTAGTCTACAATTGTAATAGATTTTATAATTCCGTTTATTTTTGATTTTGCTTTGTTCATTTGCTCTTGACTTTATTTCCTCCTCTTTTCTTTTTTTTTAAGTTTTTTTTTTTTTGCAAGGCAATGGAGTTAAGTGGCTTGCCCAGGGCCACACAGCTAGGTAATTATTAAGTGTCTGAGGCCAAATTTGAACTCAGGTCCTCCTGACTCCAAGGCAGGTGCTCTATCCACTGTGAAACCTGTCCACCCCCCAGCTTTTCTTTTTAATCAGATTTGTTACAGATTGAGTCATTTTGATTCTTTTTGAAAATTTAATTTTCCTAAATAACTTCTATATATTTTTTGATTTCCTGCCCTAACTTTTGATATCTTCTCTTTTGTGCTTATTTAGGTTTATATAGCTAGGTGGCACATTGAAAAGAATATTAGAAAAAAACTCATATTCCTGAGTTCCAATATGTCCTTAGATACTTAGTAGTTGTTGTGATTATGGGCAAGTCTTACCTATTTACCTCAGTTTTCTCATTTTACAACAAGGTGGCACAGAAAATAGCAAACCACTTCAGTACCTTTGCCAAGGAAAACCCCAAATGGGGTCACAAGAGTCAGACACAATTGAAATTACTAAATAGTGGGGTGGCTAGGTGGCACAGTGGATAGAGCACCAGCCCTGGAGTCAGGAGTAACTGAGTTCAAATCTATCCTCAGACACTTAATAATTACCTAGCTGTGTAGCCTTGGGCAAGCCACTTAACCCCATTTGCCTTGCAAAAAACAAGCAAAAAAACAAACAAACTTAAAACCTAAGAAATTACTAAATAGCAACTCCAATATATGTATCTTGGTTTTCTAATATTTTATATGCATATTTTGTTCATTATCATTTTTTTCATTTTTCTCTTTGGGCTAATTCTAAATTTTCTTGCAATTATCAAGCTTAAGCAAATATCTTCTCTCCTCCTTCAATAGAAAGGTTTTATAATTGAGTACATTTTCTATGTTGACCCTATTTCCCTTAATGCTATTTCTTATTGCAGGGCAAAAAGATAAAGTATTACTTGTTAAAGTTGTTTCTATAGACTTGTGGAAACTATATGGAAATTGCCTTGTTTCCCTTTCATTTCTATAGGAAACACTAATAACTTATGCTAATATCTATCTTTAATCTATTTTTCAATTTTTATACTTAGGTATCTTATTTCAATTGATCTTTCAATTGATTTTTTGTGCCCCCTTTTTTTTACTTTTCTTTTAATTGACATTGATTTTAGTCTTTACTAAAACAAAGAGACAAAAAAAGATTCCCTGGTTATAACCTGGTCAGTCAATTTAAAAATGGCTTCTACATTAGCTACTGTCTTTTTCTGGGTAAGATGTAGTCATTTTTCCCCTAAAATTGCTTTTACACATGTCACCTAACTCTTCTGTTTCTCATCTTTAATAATATATTAAAAGTATATAGTTATAAGACTGATTTTGTTTATAAAACTTTGTCCTGTATTATTTCATTTGTTTATCCTTATTTATTTATTTGTTTATGATATATTTTTTATTTTCATTTCCCATGCTTACAATTTCATCAAAGTCCACCGTTTTTTAAAGCATATGTTCATTTAAACTTGTGAGTTTTTTTAAGTATTTTGAATAATTTTCTACCTGAATATCCTGTTTGTCACATATCCTGTTTTGTCACAAGCTTCATGTGGATATTCTCTAGAGTTTATGTTGAGCACTTCTAGATGAAATTACTACCCCAGAAAAATAACTCTGAGTGCCATTTTATATAC